>NC_133941.1:8610000-8890000 GCF_031877795.1 Strix aluco
AAGCCATAAAAGCCAATCTCTGAACGAACAGACCACTTTTATTGGCTTTTAGTGCTATTACTGCTATCATAAGTGGTAAATTGGCCTAATGCAAGTAATACTGCTGTGTCATACTGTAAAAACTGCTGCTTAGTTTTATATTTTATTTATTTTTCATGAAAAAATTTTAAGGCATGGAGACTGTACTATCCTTCTACAGCTGCTGGTGATTCCCTCCAGGCAAGAGCTAGAGAAGCTTCCACTGCTGTTTGGACTTTTTTTGCTTAATGATTACAATCTCTGATGGAACAGGGCTGATCAGAAAGTTAAGGGCCAAGAGTGTGAGTCAAGTCAATATCTACCTGAAGCTCATAGCCTATTTATTTAAATCATAAATAAACTAGAAAAATAAAGCATTGTTTAGCTGGAAGCTGAAATGGATATATTTCAAATACTTTATTATAGATTTTTCAGTATGTCTGGTTTTATAGTAGCAATAGTATTTTTTAAAACACTAAACATTTAAAATATCTGAAGACGTTTGGTCATAACTTTGTCCAAACAGAATGACTACCAGATGCCATAATTGCTTTTTCCTATGATTCTTTTTACTTTCTTCTCCTGCCTTTCACTGTCTCTTCTACTGTTTTATCCACACCTGGAATATGTGTGGATTTCAGAGGTTTAAAATTCCAGTAACATATGACTTCTCTTTTTCTTTTAATCAGAAAAAAAGTTTATCATAGCATTTTGTTTCATTTTGAAATAGTTGTATATGAGAGAAATTGATGAGAAGAAGCAAAGCAGAAGAGCTTTAAATTGTCTTGAGTTTCTATTCTTTTATCTTCCCCTTTCTTCCCCTTTGCCCATGTACTATCATGGTGGATGCTTTTCAGTCAGGAATACTGACTGATTTATCAGCCATGTTGTAAGTTTAGGTCCAGCAGTCAACACAGATATGTCTATATGACAATCTTAAAAGGCATTAAACTTCAGCTTGGTCTGAGTCGAATTCAGAATCGTTATACATGCAACAGTGTGGATTGCCCAGTGTATTAGGCTTCTGTTATCCAACAAGAGAGAAGTTATGATTTAGTTAGTATTGACTGCTTTAGTATTCAGTGAGTGTGCAAAGCGAGTGCAGCTCACAAGGTGGAAAGCTGAAAGAGCAGCTTCTGATAGAACTGCGTTACATGAAGCAGCCCCACAAAATTGTAATTACCTGAGGATGTGCTCTGTTTTTTTAAGACTCCTCTCAACTTATTTCTAAGGTCTGTTTGGTAAGAATGAGTGTCATGCAGAAAGCCAGCATCAAGAGTGGGTTAAGAGAGTTAAGTTAACCTTGAAGACCCTTTTTCTGACTGTCAACACACAAGTCAGAAACCCTAGGAAGGCTAGAGATAGCAAATACTAGTCTAAATTTAGCTTTAGTGATACATAGTAAGAACATGTGGTTGGGGCTGCCTTATCTGAGAAGCAAGTGCGAGGCAACAAAGATGATAAACAATTCTTGTTTGGGGGGAAAAGTGTAGTGTGCTTTTAAACTTAGCTAAAACTTGAATATTCCAAAGTCAAATATAATTTCATTGTGGTATACTATGTGGCCATTAAAAAATTAGTCTAATGACAGAGAAAAGTCTGAGTAATAATCACTGATTTAACTGAATGCATGCTTGAAATAATTATTTACATTCAATATGCTGTGGGAATGGGAAGAATCATATTCCGACTTTAATCTTGACATCCAAGTATTGTGGATATGTGATAGCATTTTGACATAGGTGTTAGTTGCCATGGGTGCATAACAAACAGACAATTTGGTGTTAAAAGGGTTTAACCCCTTTTTAAGACAACTATCTTCGTGAAGATCACAGCAGACAGCTCTTCTCTGTAAACCTGATGTCTGAGGAGTTTACTTCAGTAGGAAGATACTGATTTGACCTGTATTTTACTCTGAAGAACTCAAGTGATCTTATTTACCCAAAATCTACACCTCTGCTTTTAAATTACAGGTGCAGTAGTATAGCCAAGTAGTGTTCCTATCTGCATCTTTGCTGCAATAGCATTTTCTTTCTTTTGAAACTGCATGTAGGCATATTTCAGCAAGAAGAACATAATTTGTCAGTAATCAGTTCTCGGATGTCTCAACACTATCATGGCAATGTTTGTGTTTTTCTGTAGAGCACAACAGTGAGCACTACATCTACTTCTCTATCTCTGGAGCCTACTGATGTATTCAGGCAGAAGTTTTTCTTCCTGCACATATTTCTGTACTGTGTATATTCATTTATGTGTGAGAAGAAAACATTATCATGTTTAACTGCTGCAATCATAAGCACGTTAAGTAGACAGATAATAAACAATCCATCTGAATTTATGATTAAGTTAATTGTGTCTGTGTTTTTCTAACATGTTTATTCAGATTAAATACTGAAATTAGCATGAGACTATATAATCAGGAGAACCAAAGAGACTGTGTGACTCTTATAAAATAAAAATTTAGTTTAACGGGATAGCAAAGATCTCTGTAACACTTAAATATCGCTTAGGTGGTAAAGAGGCCTTGTGCAATTGTCTTCAAAGAGACAAATCTCAGTTGTAGGAAGAGCTGTTAAGAAACTTGGCTGATACTGAAGTCTTCAACACCTAAAATTTGCATATGCCCTTCTGCCCAGCAGGCACCAGTCTCAGATTCAACCTTCTGTACTGCACATGCAGAGGATCAGGTAAGGGGAAGCAATTAGCTGATGGTGAGAAGTGAGGAAACTAGGAATTAAAGTAGGAAATCTACTGGAAGGAACGGGGAGAAGGACCACCCTGATGTACTTATGGCTGCTCCACTTGCATTGGGCACCTCTGCCAGCCACTGCTCCTGAGGCAGAGCAGGAGATGCTCTAGTCCCTGCCCACCTATGTGAGTGAGATCCTTGCTGGGCAGAGCAGCTGGTGGATTGGGCATGGCCCAGGCTCAAATTCCTCTCCGCCTGCTCTCAGCGGTGTGTTGAGACCAACTGTCAAAGGTTTTCCACTTTTTACTGGATAGCTGAATACTATATCTAGCAGGGACTAGAGCTAATCTCCTGCCCTTCATGCAAGTGTCCTACCTGCTGGGCTGTAATGTCCTTTCCTCTCCCTCTGGAGCAATGAGCTTTAACTAGTCTGCCCAGACATAGGCACTTGGGAATCTCCAAACCACAGGATTATATAGAGTATCTGATAGCTGGGGATAACAGTTTTTTTCTGGAAGGTGTGAATTTGAGTCCTCTCATAGTCATGTGCTCTCAGCCCAGATCTGAAGTCACAGAACTACCCAATAATAGCTAAGCTGTTCTGGGTTTTACATCCAGTATTTTATTACTGGACATTTAGAGCAGTCACTCTTAATGTCTGAGTATCTTTCCCTTTGGATTTAGTTCTAAATACTTATTTAAAAAATAGATGGAAAAATAATTCCTTTGAACCTCAGCTAACAATTAAAACTTAAACTAATTCTACTTTTGGTCTTTCTCTCAACTTTTCTTGTTATATCTTTCATAAGCAATAGACAACCAGAATGTACACGATTTAGTGCACCCACTGCATTTTGTTTTGACTACTTAAACAGCTGTATTTTTGAGAATGATTGCAAGTCTTCAGTTAGATGAGGGGAGGCCTATTTTTTTCATAATATAATTATCGTTAATCTAAATATTTCATTAAAACCCTCCAATATTAAGGATTTTGTTATGCCTCTGTGACTGTCAGTCTGGCTCTACATATCAGAGTATAATCTTGCAGGCCTATAAAACACCTTCTGAAAACTGGCACTGAACTGCTCATCCACAATTATCCTGCCTTCAAATTCAAGGTAAAAGTATATCAGGCCTGCATAGTGGTTGTTCTGATGGGATTTGTATCCAGGAATTAAGTTCTATAAATGAACTAAATGCTCATTAATAGGTTTGAAATGTCTGTTTTTCATAGCTTTTAAACATCTAATACCCAATTATATTCAAAGGTCTTACTGTTTCCCTCCAGAAGAAGCTGATAATAAGTCCAAGGACATTTGCATTGCTACTCCACATTAGAGGGAATACAAACAATAATTAATTTTTTTGAGCTTTCAGATATGTAGGATAAAGTTGACTAAAGAAATTGACATTGGGCTCAATTTCCACCTTGAAGAGAAGTAAACCACTCTGAAAGTGATACATCTATTGGAATCTAAGGCCAACAACATCACTAATAGGGAGCACTTATACAATCAAACACTAAAAATTATGAAGCTTCTGAAATACTCATCATTTTTATTAGTACTGAATTTTCTTTATCATTCAGGTTACTTAATTCTGTTTAGTACAGGCATCTTTCTGACATCTATTGCCTTAAAGTTAGGAGACCAATTTGGCATTTGACCCTTCTCTCTATGAATTGAAGTGGTAAAGATGAGACATGTTGCTTCATTCCTCCTGTCTCATTGATGACCTAGGATGATTACAGGTATCGGTCTTAAACGTACTGGACAAATGAAACCTTTTTCAAGCCAATGCAGCTCTGTTGCTTTAATGGAATTGCTTGTCACTTTGACACTGACTCTTAGGCTAAGATTTTTCTGTGCACCACAATTTGCCATCTTAAGTAAGAAGCACTATGAAAGCCCATGGATCTGTGGATTCTGCTCTACCATGTATGTTGCTGTGAAAATCAACAAGTAATGAGTATCTGTATCGTTGTCCCATGTTTTGCTCTACTGAGTAAAATTCTGAATATTTTGCCCAAGTACAGCAAAGAACAGAATTGGTCTGGAAAAATTCCAGGGGTGAATGAAACAATATCTTCAGGTCTTCCCTAGAATTGGCAGTTGAATGAAATAGACTTTTCCTTTGTGGAACAAATATAGTTAAGGCAATCAAACCTAAATAAACCTTCACTTACATTTTTACAGTCAATATCCAGCATAAGAGTGTGACTTTAAACTTAACCCTATCACCCAGAGAAGTACCACTGTCTTTACTGTAATTTCATTCCACTTTTGTGGGAGTATTCGAAGTCTTACATCTCCAAGGACCCTCCAGTTCAAAGATCAAGGACCACTCAGTTTATAAAAGTATAATTAGGAGTGGTGAGCTGGGACCATTGCAGATTTCATATACTCCCTCTCCATTGGAAGAGAGTCTTTAAATCTGCTGTTTTACAACTTAAAGGAAGGGTTGTCTTGATTAATTCATTTGGTCATAGTCCTGAAGCTGACAAGGCATCTTCCAGGAATTTGAGCCCCCTGGGATCCTTGTCATCAGTTTTTAAATGTGCTTTTTTTTGTGTGGTGTTCTTATCTGGAAACAGTCTGCTTGGATTACAGCATTCATCTTATAAGCATTTGGCATTTTCTGTTACATGAAACTGAGAGGTATTTCTTTGCTATCAGTCTTCTATAAAGCTTTTCAATTGAATGACTTAAATCAGGCTGGAAGCAGAGAGTGAAAAAAGCTCCTGGACCCAAGTCAGCAAAATTCAGGAAACAAGTGTCCAAGCATATATGTAAAAATTGTATTCATTGACTTCTGAGTTTTTAGAAAGAAATTCTAAAAATGTAATTTATCTCCCTAAATGCAAGGACGCAAGTTGGATCAGAATGCTCTGCAAAAGTACAAGCCTTGTACTTCTATTCCAGCCCCTGTAAAACAGGTGAATAGCTGGAAGATTGTGAAAGAACTGGGAAATTCCCTGAGCATCTCCAGGACAACTCACCTTCTGCAAAACCGGTCTCATGGCACTATGTCCTTTCCACTTTATTACTTCTTGTAAAAGTCTCTTAAGGCCCCTGGGTAACCAGTGAGAGGGGTGTGCTGGGGAAAAAGCGTTTGAGTGCTGCAGTATAAGAAGGTTTTGCTGTTACCCCCAGGAATATAACCCCAGAACCAGGCTGCAGCATGTTTTGGTGTGGTGCAGTTAGAAATAGTCTGCTCCTGTACTGGATTTCTGGGATGTACCATTAAGAAATGTGGCACAATCTCACCCAATGGGATTACTTCTGGAATAAGGTATTATTTGAATAATGTCACTACAGCCAGGTCTGTGATAGGAGTAAATCTCCCTTTTCATATGAACTGTAGTCCTTGGAGGGGTGAAATATAATGCTGAACAGGGGCTCTATTTACCACTTAAGCCCTATTTTATGGTTTAAGTGCTGACCTTGTACTGACCCTCAGTACAGGGCTGAATTTCACCCTACAGTGAAAATCTGCTGGCTAGAGCAGCCGATTAAAGAAACTGGGGCTAGACTTTTTACTATTTGCAAGACAATGAAAACAGGCTTATTTTAGACAAAAATGTTCCTGATTTATGAGAATTTCAGTGCAGAAAGGGGCTATTTTGGAGAAAGTCTTGAGATTAGGATTTCAGTTATATTTTTGGCAGGAGAGCAAGGAAGCCATTTCATTAACTTTTCACTGGAAGTTATATATGGAGGGCATTTGTGTACACAGCTGGGCAGCATAAAACAGGAGGGCTTTGTGTGAAAATATCCTGAAATGAAATTTAATTTCTGTGCAACTTGGATCTGTGTTCCTAGGCTGCTGTGGCCAGTGTGGGATGAAACCGTAGGAGGGCAGTATTAGGCCCTCACACATTTTCCTTTGTATTTGCAATGGTTGCAGAAATAGTGAACAGACCACTGCTGGTCCCTGTGCAAAATCAGTGTCACCTTTTACAGCTTTATGTCAGTCAGATAAGCTCCTGCCTGCTTCCATGTATCCATATGGCTGTAATCATCAAGTGATACCAAGAGATTAAACGTTTGTAAGGAACTCCAAAAGCCACATGCTGGGGCTGGTGTGAATTTAGCTCTGCTTTGACCTCCTTTCCCACCAGATGGCTGCTAATCTGCCACTAAATCACCACCATGGTGGAAAGAGCCCCCGGTTCATGTGGAAGAGGCAGCTCTGTGGTTGTGGCTGTGCTGTGCAAGGTGGGAGCATCCCTGATTCATCCCTGAGAGTGTTACTTATCCTTGGGTACTGCATTTCTAAAGGCATGTCTTGTGTAGCTTCCAGATTGCACAGGACCCTCTAAGAACTGTGCTTGATTAGGAGCCCACAGAGATGTTTCTTTCTTGGGGTGTGATGGTCTGCTTGTTGCATATCTTGTGGGTGTATGAAACAGGTGGGAACACAGGCCCATGCAAAGGATGTTTCTTTAATATTAAGTTACATTGGTCATTCGTTACTTATACATGCATATTCATATTCTATACACTTTGCACTTATGTCATTTTGTGTGTGTCAGGGCAAAAAAATGTGTAATTGGGGATAATGCATGTGTTGAGGATTCCTGCTTTAGCTTTCCAGGGCAGAAATGCAGATAATTTTGCAAGTGCTTCTTTGCATATGAACCCATGTTTCACTCTGCCCTGATGTTTTGTGGGTGTTGGCATGGGGAACTCTTTATCTCCATCCAAAGGACCTCTTCCCATGGGAAGAAGCAGCAAGCAGAGATAAC
The DNA here is from genome assembly GCF_031877795.1 of Strix aluco. Taxonomy (NCBI): domain Eukaryota; kingdom Metazoa; phylum Chordata; class Aves; order Strigiformes; family Strigidae; genus Strix; species Strix aluco. The sequence continues at coordinate 8,617,455 of NC_133941.1, forward strand.
TGCCTCCACTCCTATACAAAATAAGAGTCACTGTCTGGTTTTACACCTATGTCCCAGGCTTTCCTTGAGTTGGTTCTCATCAGTGCTAAGGTCAGACAAACAGAACATCCTTTTCTCAGTGCTCATTCATACAGATTCTGGTTGATTTGTATGTGATGGTCTGATGCATACCTTCCAAATACAGGTTTTCTCATCTGTTGTGTGATCTTTAGAAATAATAGTCTTGAGGAACATGCCACACAATCAGAAAAGATTGCTGCTATATATTCCTCTCTGTGAGACATCTTGAGATAGGTGTGATCATTTCACCATCCTCATTCACACTCTCAACTCAGGGAGTCTCTAATGCTGTCCACATCCAGACTTAACTGCTAAGTGCCTTAGGAGGCATAGAAATGTTTTAGGACTTAAAGTCCAGCAAACCTAGAACACACACTTACCAGTCTGCTTCCCTGTTTACATTTTTATTATTTCATTATAGTTCTACAATCTGTTAGGCATTGTGGAGGACCTTGGGCTCCTCATCAAAAAAAAGTTTGTAGGATAAGCAAGAAATAAAAGGATAAGGCAAATATGCCATTGTCCATTTAAAAAAAATACAGTCTAGGTCCATGATCATGTCAAAGTTTGTTTCTCTCCAAGACTGTGCTGGCTTGTTCAACATTCTATTTTTTCCCTGGGTCATCTTTAGCTTCCATCAGTCTTCTGGTGCATTCATGGCAGGGGTGCAGGAACACAGCAGCGGTTGAAAATGACTTCCTGAGAGGTAGAGGCATGAGTAGGACCGCTTATGCTCTTCCTGCTGATATGACAAGATACAATCCTATATGCATGGCCTAATGCTTTTCTATAATACTTTTCACAAGACTGGTTTAGTTTCTTGTTTTGCTTTGTGGAGGAAGTTTTCCCTCAGAATGAGGCTTTGATTTCTGTTTTTAGAGGCTCCAAGACAGAAGCAAGGTATCTTCTTCCAGAAAAAGTAAGATAAATAACTGGCAGCAAATTAAAATCCCCCTTCCCTCTGCCCTGATTAATCAGCTTCTAATGTTGAAAGCCAACAAAAAAGTAATAGGTACCTTAGTTTGATGTTGTCCTACTGCACTACCAGTCCCTGAATTATTACTTTGTAAAGCATTAGGAAAAAAACGAAGTCTAGGAAAGATACTAAAGCCACAGCCTAGTCTCTATTTTTTGTTTATTTCTGATACTATGTGGTTCATGATTGTTTCTTTTAGAAGGAACAAATAATCAATACAAAACCATGAATAAAAATAACTTTTCTTTAAAACTGGATGCTAAAAGAACATATAGTCTTCTTACTGTGCCTGACGGAAACAGTACAAGTCTGTTCTCCACAATTCATTGTTTATTGGAATGCCTGAAATCTATACATGAGGTATTTTTAAAACATTTAAACATAGAAGTTAAGCTTCTGCTCCAATTTGGTTCACCATATTCTAAAAACCCACCATGTACCACAGAAGTGCTTAAAGCAAAGAAACAATAACAAAACTTTTTAAAAGCAAATTTCATATAGGATAAAATAATGTCTATATTCTTAAGGAAAACTTGTTTTCATTATGAGAGACATTTCAGTTATTTATTGATTCAGCTGCTGTACAAGACCTTCAAGGCCTAATTCTGTTCTGTTGCACTTTAGAGAGAAGAGGTGCCAATAGACAATGTTTGGCTCTTTCTAAAAGAGATTATAGCTCCTCCAGGTACAAAACAATCAAAACATTACTGATGATCTAGAAGCTCTGGATGATGTCTCTCCTTAGGAAGTGGAGAAATAAACCTTTGTGGATTAGCATCACGAAGTGAAATAAACTCAGGAATGTACAGGTGTGAGAGATGCCACCTGCCTACTGGAGTAGGTCTGGACCAGAAGATAAATAACTGTATGGGACTCTGAGGGTCCCTATCATCAGTCTTATCCTCCTTAGAGACACAGACCAGTTAATATCCTCTGTGCCTTTATAATCCTTTTGTCAAGTTGCAAATTTCTTGTGCTCTACTATCTTCTGAAGGAATAAATATTCAATTCAGTTACATGTTTGATGTTTATGAGCTAAGTGCAATGCTATCTTGTAGGATCAGACCTAGCTCTCACTCAGCGGTATTGCTCTCTGTGATGTGCAAACTGCAAATCTTCTGTTTGCAGAGTTTTTCCTGAAGTTAGCTGACACCTTGCAAGCAGAGGATTTTGGGTGTTCAGCCAAGGTCTGTGTGTTGGCCAGTCAGCTCTGCTTGAGTGTGCGATTTCATTGCTGCATAAACAATGAAGACTGCAAGGCAGAGACATTAATTTAGGCCTACTTTATTGCAAGCTCTCTTGCAGTTAGCTAAAAGAGCTAATGTACAATTAACTACATGAGCTTAAAATAGCGATGCACATTTCACAGCTGACATAATAGTGGCTATAAATGAGACTTTTCCTCAATACCCCCATAGTTAATGTTTTCAAAATATGAGGTCACTTGTTGAGTCTTCCCAAAATACTTTTGTTAGGATTAGAATATAACTGTTCTCATTAAAATCCATAATTTGCACCTAACCCCAGATATTTAATTTGCATTATGTCTGTCTGCTTTGAGACTGTTTAATTCATGTTCTTCTGTATGAAATACAATAAAGTGACTCTGTTATGACCAACAAACATACATGAAGATGTAATAAGCTATGTACTAACTTGCCAAATCAATTTTTTCAGCAAGAAATATATCCTAAGAACCTTCCCTCTTTATGCGTACAGGGACATGGAATAAGAAAACATTTAAGAAATCGTGTCTTTTTCTTCTAAAATAGTTTAACAAATGTAGTATTTGAAATACCAGAATCTGATGCAAATGAGTTACTTAATACCTGTCATTTTTCAGCCTTTAAAACCAGAAAGGCATCCTATACTTGTTTTTTTATGACTTCTCTACTTCTGAGAGTCTATATTCATAAACCGCTGACAACTGATGCTACTTTATTCTAAGATAACACCCTGCCAAATCCAAAGATTCAGGGTTGATCTTTACTTGTTTGAGAAAACCAAACCTTAATCCAATAAAAACATTTTATAAGAATTAAGATGACAATCCATACCTTTTAGTGGCTTATAGTTCAGGTCAAATAAAACTTCCCCAGGAATGCAAGGATATAGAAAAATGAGCTTTCAGATTACTTTAAAATTTGGGAACTTAGGCCTTTCTGCACCGTAAGTGAATGTACATGCATGTTTTGTAGAAGTCAAGCTATGGAATTTGTGTGGTAGAAATTCCTGGTCATATTTAAGCCAATAAGGTATTCTTATGCCTTTTTCTTCAAAAAATAATTTTTAATAAATGAGAAATATCTCTGAACACAAACCAGTAACTAATAACTCAGCAATGTAACTTACCTTTCTTCAGCCACGAAATATTTTTCTTGTCATGTTCAAAACTTTCTGCTGGTTTGATTTTTACCTTGTCTGTCTCAGCTTCTGACATCTGTTGGGAAGAAAAGAATTTTGGGATGTCAAGTTTTTTTAAAGAAAGTTTCTGACAAATATGTTCTCTGTTTAGGTTCCTGCTATAATAAATTGTGCTTGCTTACGCAAACATACATTTTTCTGCAGATTATTGATACTGTGTAAATATCTGAGTCATTAAATTTATTTTTCTGTCCCCAAATGCTTTATCAATATTACACAGTTGCTGTTTGTAGATGGATTCTTTTGTAACATAACTATAAATTCCATTATGAAATGAGTGATATACTCATAGCATGCTGGTAGTAGATGTACATATAACACACAGAATAGATACGGTCTGGCTAAAAAGGAGGCATCCAGTCTGCCTGTTTATTGTGGTTCAAAGTTGCTGTAAAGCCTGCTGTCAGAGAGAGGTATAATTATGTAAATAATGATAAATATTTATAAAGACAACTTGAACAACGTGTATCCAAAAACCAAATCTTTACTGCCACTTGTGACAATTTATTTGCTGTAATGCGAAGAATCACATGCAAGTTACAGTATCTGAGGGTATTATGTATACAGTAGCTATCAGCCCGTACACTGTGGTTTACTTCCATTGCCTGCTAGGAATAAGATTAGGCTGTCCGGGCTTCTTCTAACTGCTTTATATTTTCACTGAATCCAGTTAGCTAAAGCATTTCTCTATTTTTACCTGTATCTTCCAACCAGGGGGAGGGGAAAGCAGCAGGGTTCAGATGCCGAGGAGGAGTGCTTTCGGCCGAATCCCTCGCTGTGTGTTGATGTCCAGCATCCCCATACACTGACAAAACCGAAAGGATGAGCAGTGCACTCTCTGCCTGTCTGCTGTGTGGTGCTAGATTTGTCTTGCTGCCAGAAACAGACAAGTTATTGCTGAGGGTTTTTTTTTCCCTTTTTGTTTGCATGCACTTCTAGAGCTGGGTAGGGTAGGGAAAGAGGGGGGGTAATTGGCATCCCAGCACTAGTGGAGTAATAAAAAAAAATTAAGAGCTTTGTAAAAAGAAAAATTGGTTTAGAAGGGTTATTACTGTAGTTCGTAACCCAGTGAATCTGCAAGAGGAGGAAGAAAATAAAAAGGGAACCAGGAAATTAATAGAGACAAATCAGATAAATGTGTCAGTGTTTTGGCTAAATGTAAGTTAAAATACTGAAGGATGTAGGAATTAGACCTTAAGTGCCTCTTCACAGCTGTCACTTTGGCAAAGAAATGGTTTAATCCTGTGAGGAGCTGAGTGCTGTGACCCTCCTGAGCTCAGGAGGGTGGAATCCATCACCCAAGAGGGCAGGTCTGCAGAGAGGAACAGTCGTTGTATCTGTTGCAACAAGGCTGAGGGGGCTCTAGTGGGGACAGCCCTTGTGCTGGGTGGGCTTGAGAGTCAGCAGCGTAGAGGGCAGGGGGACAGTCTGGACTACCTCATACCTTGAAGGCACTAAAAATTTTAGTTTATTGGTGGGCTTTAACAATTCTCTTGCCATAGTTACCAGCAATATTGCTCTAATGTTAGTAGGAGTAGGATGAAGCCTGAGGAGAACAAGATTTTAGATGCTCAGATGTTGCATCTTACTTTTTCTACAGGACAAAAAGAAAATGTCACTCTGCTTCCCAGAACTGAATTTTGAAAGTGTTGCTCGCAGAGCACATTCAGAATTACTCAGTTATCTTACCTTTTAAGAAATATTTACAAGATTTCAAGCAGCATTTGTCACCAGATACTATAATCCAAGATCCCAGTGCTTAAGTGTGGCCAATAAATAATAACATATTCCCTTTGTTATGACAATTATCTTCCTCTACTCTCCCATCACATGTCATTCTTGCAAGAAAAAATGTTTTCCTTCTTTTTTTTAAATCTCCTGTGCCAACATGACTGAGATTCTTCTACCATCTTTAGCTAATTGTGAATTGCATGGTAAGTGCCTACTTAGATCTCCAAATTGCAATGATTAGTCTTGCATGGCTTGAAAACCTATTTTAAGCAGGGTACTTTGGGAATAATTGCAACCACAGGGGGGAAACAACTATGGGTAATATTTTAAGATCTTTGTTCCATTCCCCTTGGATGTAGTTTGGAGAATCATGTATTTTCAATTGCAGTTTCCCTTCTTTCTCCCAGAAACACCTTTTTTTTTTTCTGAGTTGTTGCACCTGCAATGCTTTAAATTTATCAGTGGTGCTGATTCTACAGCTGGATCTGTCAGGTAGGCTATAGAGCTCCTGGTGGGTCCTAATGAAATCAGCTGGGCTCCACACAGATCAGACTAGACCTATCTGATTACAGCTTGGACCTGATGCTACTGTGCATTTCAGAAGCACTGTTTCAAATGAAGATATGGGTTGTTTCCAAAACAAAATTCTCTCTAGTTTGTTTGGCATCCCCTCCCTGTTTTTCTAGAGACTTTGTCAAAATCCTAATGTCTCCTGAAGAAAGTAAGAGAGACAAGAAAAGCCCCTCGAAAACAACAGCCCTGAAAGCTGCTGTTGCATGGAATAACAGCCCCTGAAGTCTTGTCCTTAAGGGTTTTCCTCATTTAAGGTCTCCTTGAAACCAGCAGGAGCTAGGACTGAGTCTAGCTAGACTCAGCCTTCAGGAGTGCAAGAAACCAGCATTGCTGGCAGCCCACTGCTAAATGTATCCCCCAAAGCAATACCAATTTGACAAAAACAAGCAAACACAAACCTCATTTTATATTTGTGTCTCTTCATCTGCTATTCTCAGCTGAGATGCCCTGTAGGACCCATTGTGTTGGTATCATGCAAATCTGCAGAAGATACCTAGCCTGAACCTCAGGAAATAGCCCACCAGTGAGTTAAGAAAACATTAGATGACTTTCCTATTCAGAGTATTCTCCATTGTTGACATTCAATTAATGGTCCTAATGTTTTAATCCAGGAACATTAATGTAACCTTTCTTAATCTCAATCAACTCCAGTTTTCTACTGAGACATGTTTCTGTGTGCTATTTTTTGCCTCATTTAATTATGTTATTTTGGATAAATGCATCAATATTTCTGTTTCCTAATCAATCTTAAAGTAGTTAGAGGAAAGGCAAGCTTGCCATGTATCCTCGGTAATGCCAGGTTTTGCAAAGGAGGAAAAAAAACATTATGAGAGAAGGTCATTAAAATATTGAGTAAACTTGTTTCTATTAAAGCTGTAATTGAATTTTTAAAGCCATGGCCCATTTTAAACACCGAACTTTAGTTTATGGTTTGATAATTCATTTCACTTTTATTTTATAGGTTTTATTTTATAGCTATTAAATAGCTATGGGCCATCACTTGTTCCTTTTCCTTCCAGATTGTGAAATAGGGCATTTATATGGAGGATAAAAAAAAAAAAAATTGTAATGCCAAAATAGATGTGATATCAATCAGTTCCCAGATAAATGTACTGTATCAAGTGCTTGTTGAGATTCAAGAGTATATTTTTCTGGTCTGCTCAACTGGGAGCGCATTCAAGTCTTTGCAGAGTTGAAGAATAGGAAACTTTAATAGGTTGTAATAACCATTAAAGTAGAGGAAAAAACTCATTGTTGGTCCTAACAAGCATCAAAACTGTCAAGGTTTCCTTGTGTGCTTAATGTTAGGTCAAGAGTCCAGGACGAGATCCTGTCTAAGGGAGGATATGCAGCTGTAATCAGGAGAGTTTTTGGTTGCATCCATGGGCACAGCATTTATAACATTATATTTCACTACCTAAAGTGACTTTGTACTTGAGGATATGAACCATGTGCCTAGAAGTTGAATTTTCCACCATCTTTTCCACAGCACAGCATTAGATTAAGCAGTTATTTCTTGCACAATCTGGGTAAAATTTAGCCACTTGTCCACTGGCAAGTGGCGCTCTGTAGCTTTGGAATACCCCATACTGCAGTAAATGTGGGGTTTTTTTTTAAAAAAAAAAGTATGATGAAACTATGTCTTTGCTCCCTTTTGCACCCTGGGGTGATCATTTCCAATAATAAAGTGAGTATAATGTGATGTGCCCTGTCAAAGTTAAGGAATCTCTTCTTGATCATGCATCTGTAGGTAGAATATTAAGTTGTGGGAACACGATATACAGCCAAATTATGCTGGTGATTACATGTAAAATGCATAGTTTTTTAGCCGAACCATCATGTCCTGTGAGTGCTTCAAATGCAAAACAGCCTGCTTATAGAGACTACCTCAAACTGGCACTGACAAATGATCTATATGCTGCAGAGGGTCTGAGCAGTACAAAGACAGTAGGATTTTACTCCCCATCACTCTGCCTCATACACACTCTAGATAATTTCTCAATAACTCTGTCCTGCAAGGAGAGACATGGGGCTTTATTTCACTTTTTTGCTCAGTGCCACTGTAGGTCGGTGAATGTCTGGGAACAAGCTTAGACTGGAGGATGGAATAAAAGCTTGAAAAGGGTTGCAAAAGCAGGTTAGCATAGAGGTCACTAATAATGTAGAGGAAGCATAAACCAGTAAGATTAAGAATGCTCCATATTTCCACTGAACAGTAAAGAAAAGAGGGAGACTGCATGTCTTTCATCTTCCAAGAGGGCAGAATGGAGGTTACTTGGTGTCTGTACTAAAAGGTGATGATGGGGACAATGTTAGGAGAAAAGGATGAAGGGCAAGTGTGAAATACAGTTGAGAGGATGATAGTGTGGTGCTGGAATGGGGAAGGCAGAAAGACCCAGCCTCCAACCCTGGAGCCACAAAAGCCCTGTCCAAGCTGGGAAAGGGCCGCTGAATTCAGCAGTATGCTTTGGCCATTTTCCCTCCTACCAGCAGCAAATTCTTAGAGGCCCCAGTCAAAATAAAACCATTATAAACCTGAGCTTTAATAATAACATATGAGCTACATGTGCCTTTGTATATCCTGACTTCAAGCTGAAAATCCTCCCATGTTGTTTCATGTTTTGCCCACTGTGGGCCAAGTTCTCCATTACCTCTCTGTGTGCTGTCTTTATAGATGCTTCTGCATTGCCCTGCCATTTAGGTGGGTGCATTTGGGTGGAAAGTACCTTAAACCCAAAAGCTTTTAAAAGAATTTATATACAGTGTTTTATGGGACAATTTGCCCTTTAAAAGGCTCAGTTTAGTGCATTTGGAAAGGCAGATGAAACGGGTCCTTTGGGTGGACCCCTTCAGGCCAAGGGACACCTGTTACAGGAGACCTTTCTGGACAAATATTTGAATGTGTCTGGGGCATTACAGCAAAAATTGAAAAGACTTGGTAAGATGAGATGGAAAATAAGGTGAATAATGGCTGCCATATCACAGTGTATACTGGTATAAGTGAGACAGGAAGGTGACCATCTCATGGAGGGGATGTATCCTTTGGCAGATGGATATAACCAGCAGTAGTTACAAGACTTTTATGGGGGAGTGTACAGGAGTTTGTGTAACAGGTGCAAAAAATGAAGGTTCTATCTTCATTGCAACAGTTCATTACTACTGTGTAGAAACTGGCTATCTCAGATTATTGCAAGGCCCCTGATTGAATATATTTAGAGGAATTTCAAAGAATCTCAGGAGACCATTTACTCCTTGTTTAGCTCAAGGCAGGACTGACTTGTCTCCTTGCCAATACTCAGAGAACCTATACCTGAAGTCCCATGAAGACATCCAGGTACATGCCCTTTCCACACAGTCTACTCCAGCGCTTTTCTGTCCTGATGACAAATACAAAAACTTTTCTTGATGTCTAACCTAACTCTTCCTTCACTGTAGATTCAACCCATTACCTCTTGTTCTTTCCGTTTTGCTTGTGCAAAGCTGAGTTTCCTATCCCTTTGCAATAATCCTTTCAGTGGATAAAGGAGTGTTATCACATGTTGCCTCAGCTTTTTTTCAACACTTTCATTTAGATCACTTTCATTAGCCTATGGCCAATCTTATGATTTCTGCTGGAGTTTCACCTTTCTGGTAATGAGATGTCCAAAAGTGGTCATGTTCCTCCTAAGACTGCCTACATGGAATAGAGCTGTGAGGTTGCTGGCATGCTTTACAAGCTTTCTTCCTGTTTATATATCCCAGTATTATGTTTGTCTTTTTCATAACAGCATGAAATTGTTGACTTATGTTTCATTTATAATCCATCCTGTTCCCTAGATTCTGTTCTGCAGCATAGCAATGTAACCAGTTCTTTTCTTTTTTTTATGCAACTGATTATTCCTACCTAAGCATAGGACTGTGCAGCTGTGCTTCCTGAACTTCATCCCAATCTTCTCCATACTATTTCCCTGGTTTTTGAAGATTGTTTTGAACTCTCATCCTGTCCTCCAAAGTGCTTTTTAGCCCAATCCTGTTGTGGTTGGGCTGGTAGATGTTTGCAGAATTCCTGTGAAATCACTTGCCTCTGCAATATAGGCATTTGGAGTACGTCAGAAATGAAGCTTTGCATTTCTCAAACTGCACTTTCATGGATGACATGTGCCTCCACAGTTTGTTCCCTTACAGGAATTCATTAATACCTTTAATCTCTGGGTCTTCATGGTTTGATATACTCAGGAAGCTGCCTCTGTAGTTTCAGTATGACACATCTGTGTGCATAAATACATATGTGGGGCCATAAAGGAAAATCCCCCATGTTTTCAGCAAGTGCAGAGTGCATACTGGGGTTGCTGACAGGCAGATCACACTACCTTTTTATTTGCAAGCCAGGTACGTGCAAAAGTGATTTGTTACATGCTCCATCATATGTAAAAAGCCAGTGGCAAGTATTTTCCAATGAAGAGGAATCTGAGCACTTACAGACTCCTTTGCTGACTGGCAAAGTTTGACAGCACCTCCCTAAACAGCACCATCCCAGATAAGATGTCAGTGAAAGCACTGCACTTTTTAAACAGAGAGAAAACTGACTTAAATGTTTTCCCTTCATGCTTTTCTGTAAGCTGCTTCCCAACAGTGGTTAAAATGTGGTCACCTTCTCAGAAGTGCTGAGTAGAGCTGAGAAGGAGGGGTTTTGTCTAAATTACTCTTATAAGAAAAAGGCAAAATTAGACTTCTACCTTATTTCAGGAAGATGTCAAAGGAACTTGTAGCTACCTTGAGCTCAGCACTACTATTTTTCAGCTAACCACTACTGAAATGAGTTTTTTGTTCTTTTGCTAAGTTTGTTTGCCTGTTTTTAAATCCTTATCAGGTCAGAGAGAAGGCAGCAGTAGAGCGAAAACAGCAATTTTGTGAACTACTATGTAGGGTTTCCCTGGGGTAAAAGAAACCTTGGGTCAAACTCCTTCTGAATGATGTTAGCTTCTATCTGGAGTGAAACAAGTCTATCATGCAAGATTAAGAACTTCATCCTAAAGGAACAAATAGGTTGGTGGTTATGGGAGTTACTTGGGCTCTTTCTTGCTAATTCTTCTATGAGATGCTTTGTAAAGGTCTGTGATTTAGACTAGTGAAATGAAAAATATTTTGCAGTCTCAAAGTTTTGTGGAAGAGGAAATATTTTTCCTGTATGAGCACATACAACTGCAACTGAAGTCAGCATGAGCTCCAGGATTTCAGCACCCTGAAAATAAGGCGTGATGTCTAAATGAAATTGAATTTCAAAAAGAAGAGTAGTTTTCTGGCCCTTTAGGAGCCAAAACAAAAAAGTATTTATTTTATTTGATCAGCTATTCACAAATGATGCCTTTGTATCTTTAAAATAACTACAAACCAAATTTAAAATTGGAAGCTCTCATCTTTGATGTTATCTGCAGATAAGATAGAGCTTTGAAGCACTAACAGAGACTAATTGGAACAGAATACCAATACAACCAAAAATTAATGGAAAACACAAAAACTGTTTGGAGCACTATCACTCTAAACTGGGACCATTTATTTTCAAATGCTATAGAATTTAAGGAAAAAAAGTGCAATTCCCTGGACTGTAGATGAAAGAGGAGAATTGTCTGATTCAATGTAGCATGATACTTCAAAAACAATCAGGGTTTAAAGTAATTTGTATGTATTCGTTGTATTTTTAAGTATCAAATTCTTTCAAATATGTAACAGGCTGGAGGGAGGTGGGGAAGGTGTCACAGGTGAAATAGTATCAAATTAATATTGTTATTTGAAACGGGGTCTTTTTTCCTGTTTTATTTTGAAGACAGCATTTCTTTTCATCCTGAGGTTGAAAAGAATTTGTCAAAGTTGCTGGAAGGGAAGCAAAAAAATAGTGGCACTATATATAGAAAACATGCAGATGAGAACAGAGCAAAATTATACCTGCAATCAACCCTAGACCTGAACATAGATAATAAATTGTCATCAGTCCTAACAGTATGCAAGTGATACAAAGGAGACTAAAATTTGCCCTGGAGTTCCAACTCCCCTCTCATAGGCCAAGTCTGCTCTGATGATCTATGAGGTTCAGTTGGCTGATGGTGAGACAAACCAGGGAAGAGCAGAGTGGAGATGTGCTTTGGAGCTCTTCTGGGGAACAGAGTGCCCTGGTGCAAGCTCAGGCAGCTCTTTGGCTCTGCTGCTTTGCACTGTGGGCAACCTCAGACCTTAAGTCGGGATGACCCTTTCCAAGTTTGCTGAGGTAGTGGAAGTGAGATACCACGTTTGTATCCTTGCCCCTAGTAGCGTATGAAGGCAGCGTGCTCTCTAGAGCTGTCCAAGAAACCCACTTGGTATTAAAAGAAAATTATTCAGATTGTTTAGCCAAGTATTCTGATATTAAGCAATGCCAAAACTGAGGTTGCTCAGGCAACCTTATTTCTACTCCCCCATTCATTAACATACTAGGTGATCATATCGCAGAAGCTACTAATTCTTAGTTCAGACCATATCTTGGGTTTAGGCAAGGATTTATTCAAGACATTGTCCTACCACAGAAAGCCTGGGGACAGGGTTTCAGAGAGGTTTTCAAATACTGCACATGCTTTGTCGAAAATGTGAGGGGGGCAGGAAGTACGTGGCCATTCTGAAAAAAACTGTCAAATGTGAGCAAAATATCTTTTGAAGAGAACTGCTTGTCTGTGAGGTCCCAGCATGGAGACCCTCTGCCTTCCTGGGACAATGCTTCACTCTCTGCTGTCTCACCCTCGCAAGGGTTACTCGGGCAGCCCAGCCTCTACACCCATGGCCCCATGTACCTGTTTCTTTAGCTGTGGTTCTCACATTGGGCAGCACCTCTCTGATCAGACAGGTATCCACTGACTTCTAGGGATCAGGGGGGTCAGCTCTTAGTTTCTAATTTGGTTTAGTTGTAAAACACCATCTATCCTTGTCAAAATTGTAATTGGAAATACTGTTGAGGTTGTTGCCTAAAATTTTTCAAACTACTCACCATGGCTGTTCTGTTTTCTCAACTGGTTTTCTACCTAAATAATCATTAGTTCTTAGCTAATCCCATAGTGACTTTTTTCAAATATTACCTAGGTGGTAAAACATAGGATTTGTGTATTTTCGCAAAGGTTTCCTTCTGCCATGTAGTTTGGATGAAAAGCAGTCTAACACATTTATTCGACTATCCTTAGTTTTCTTCTTGAAAGCAGAAGATGTCTCTCTTATCTGTAACACTAAAAAGTAGTACAGTATCAGCAGCTTTTGTTTTAATGCCTATTGCTTTTTCTTGAGAACCTGGAATTTTGCAATCTTGTTAAGTGCTTGTTTTCTCCAATAAATACTCTGCACTGTTGCTATATTTCAGTTGTTAGGTTTCTCAGGGGACAAAGTCAGTAAAGAAGGAAAATGAATAAACAGCTCAAAGTCTTGAGTGTCCAAAAATATTGCAGTATCTTGATTTGAATAATCAAAAATTGAGATGCTTTATTTGGGTACATTTCATCACATTGAAAGCTTTGCATGCAAATCGAAAGTCTGCCATTCCCTCCAATTCCTTTGAACATTTTCATTGCTGATCTTTTCCTGTTTTGTCTGTTCCAACAAAAGGACAAGTCTACATGTTATTTACAAATAAAGTTAACAACTCTTGTATATAATGTAAAAGAACGACCCACAAAATAGAATGGGGGGATTATCTTCCCATGCTTTTGCAATGACTAAATAAGATCCCTTGATTTTCTTTTGTTTTACTACAGGAATATGAGAAATATCTACCTTTGATGTAGATCTAGTTCAGAATATTTTAAGATGCACTGTTCTTAGTCTTAGCTGGTAATACTGAAAATAATTAATCTAATTAAAAACAGCAACAAGACCCCTGCTCCCGGTACTTTATTGGGAAATTGGACTTAGTGGGAGCTTAATGCAGTCATCCCAAATGAGAGCACTTTAGTGGACTTCTGTTTCTAATTAAACTCCAAAACAAAGCCAAGGGTCAGCAAAGTCTGACTTCTCTCAACATCTGAGAATGCCAGGAGGGTTTGTTCAAATTATATCTTTGGTCCAGATATGTTTCTTTCTGTGTCTGATCACAAAACCAAGGAAAACATCATAGGCAAACTTGAAGAGTGAGGGGAAGAACCTCATTCCTACCATCCATCCAGGCCTTCATGCAAGTTTCTCTCTGCAGCCTCCCTGTGCTGAATCCCTTATTTCACATCCCCATTTCCTTTAGATTGTGTCATGATCTAAAACCCTGTTGAAACAAAGTACACTGAAGAACCCAGGAGCACTTCTGAACATCCTCAGATACAGCTGTATCACCAGATCTGTCCCAAATACATGGAAAAGAAACCCAAACTCATCGGTTGGATAGGGCGGTGACATGCACTGAGGGAGCTGGCCAGGCCTGGGGCTGCACTGTGTGTCAGCAGGGAGCCTGACACAGCCCTTGGAGATGATGAGTGACATGAGTACATTGCGATGGGGGCCTCCAAAGGCTCTCACTGCCTGGCCCAGATTGTTCAACAGTACTTAATTTTTAACATGTGGAAATTTCTGAAATATGCATCTTAGAATATCTGCTTAGCTTGCCTAGAAAGCTTTAATAATTAATGGAAATTCAGAGTTGAGGTATAGTAATGATTTATATGGGGAGCTGTCTTTACACAATCTGCTCTCAAAGCTTTCTAGAGTATTACTCTTAGTGTCTAATTAACTTCCGAAGAGTGATACTACTCCTTTCACTACACTGATTGATCAAGGGCTTAACTGCAAGTCATATTTTCCAAGTGATTCCCCAGTGTCCTCTCAGCTCTTACGAGTTCTTGCTGAGGAACCGAACTGTCTTTGATATCAAGAACTACTTCCAAGTTTACAGATATAGTATCTTAGACGTCAGGGTGTTCCTGTTGCTGTTTAGTCCACATAGCCATAGCGTAGAAATTTCTAGTCTTTAGATATAAGAGTAGGGTTGACATGGCGCTGAGGGATCTGGTGTAGTTGGAAACTGCCAATGCTACGTTAACGGTTGGACTAGATGATCTTCAAGGTCCTTTCCAACCTAGATGATTCTGTGATATGACTTTCTATTATGTGATCTAAATATTTTTCTTTTCCCCAGTAGCAGGTCTTCCTGGTACATCTCTTGGATCATGTTTCTTTCACTCTTTGAGATTCACGGTGATAAAGATACACTAATATACTAAAATACACTAAAAATTAAAGTAACAATGATTTAGAGCTAAGACATGGTATCATGTACCAACTACCAGTTAAGGAATTTGAAAATACAGGGTCATTTCCCTGTGCTGCCACTTGCATAGTGAGTGATCTGGATAAATCATTGTATTTTCCCTATCTGTAAAAGAGACAGCAATCATATGTTGTGATCTAGATAGGAAAAAAAAAATCTGTACAGACCCTAGGACTACTATAATTAGTACTGTATCTGTTTACAGGCTGTTGGGCATTTTATTTGTTCAAATTAAAGCTGTGTGAGAGTGAAAAGAATAGATGACAGAACAGTGAACAGAAGCAGGGAAGGTCTCACGCACCTCAGGGTTTGTTCTTATTGCGACTAAATATTGCCAAGTTGCAAGTAATACAATGTTCTAGGGAGCCATGGACACAGGAAACACAAAGTGAAGCACAGCTTTTTCAGAGTCACTCTCTATTGAAGAACATATCAGTCCCTTCCCTGAATAATTTTTAGAGTCACCGGAGGGTGCTGGGCAAAAATGCCCATTTTTTCAGTATTTGATTCTACATTTAAGGCTTGCTTGTCCCACCACTTCCCTGTTCCTTGCTTGTGATCTCAACAGATCTCTTAGTTTTTGGCATAAGTTGCATTGTCATAAGTAACTAGTGCATTTTATAAATATTTGCTCACCCATAGCTATGTTTACATTTGATACTGGCAGCTCATTGTCAGCTGATGAAGCAGACCTCAATGAGGCAGTTCTTCACAAACAGCCCGGTTCTTCTTGGGCCACAGACGGACTATCCTGACCCCAGGAGATCACACTACTACTGATGCCTTTCTTCAAATCAGGTTCTAAAATCTGGTATTTTCTTAACCAGTTCCCTCATTGTTTATGGTGATGAAAGTCTTCTCCAGTGTAGGCTGTTCTTACACAAGTACTGGGTGTACCATGTATTCCCAGGATCTTTTTTTTTGATCCTTTCCACCAAGACTGTGCCTTCACCTTGTGGTGACGGCACTGGCTTTGGAGACCATGTGTTCAGGCTCATCTATAACTGACAGCTACCAGCTTGAGAGTACCCACCTCCTTAGGATCCAAATATTCCTCTGACAGGATTAATGGCCCCACCTTTTAAGAAATTAGCTATACCTCCATTTCC
The DNA here is from genome assembly GCF_031877795.1 of Strix aluco. Taxonomy (NCBI): domain Eukaryota; kingdom Metazoa; phylum Chordata; class Aves; order Strigiformes; family Strigidae; genus Strix; species Strix aluco. Next base: position 8,633,572 of record NC_133941.1, read on the forward strand.
TCTTTCCATCCAAACAGCATTTCTGATACTAATAACATCAGCCAGAGCAAAAGAGGAGATAAAAGCACTGGTGGCAGGGTTCCACGTGTGAAGGGAGGTGTCATAAAGTCTTGGAAGGCTCATCCAAAGTTTGTACCAAAATTAATAACTGGCTTTGTCATTTAAATCAGACTGGAACCCTAATGTATTTATTCTGAAACTTCATCAGGAAAAAGCTAGTCTGAGAGTCCTACATTGGAACTTCTTAAAGTATTTAATTTCTGTGGAGCTAGAATGAAGATATTTAGTGTACCTCCACAAGTTACAAGCAGAGGCTGATAACTGAATTTAGGCACTTTGTTTTTATTCTCTCTTTCTTGTATGGAGTTATGTTGTTGAATGTTCAGCTCATTCTGTTCAGATATGAGTGAGCTTGGGGGCTGCTTTGACAAATACCTTATGCCGGAGTTCCCCACAGAATGCTACATAGGGACAGATGCACATGTTGGTCTAGTATTTCTTCCAAACTGAAGCATTAAGACTTGATGCAAATTACATTAGAGCTCTCCTATGATAATGCTTCAATGAAATTCTTACCTACTTTACCAACGGGAGAGCATACATGGGAAGTATCTAAAGAAGAAATAAGGATCTTCTCCAAACAGTTGTCTTATTAAAAAAAATTAAAATATACAATTTTGACATCTGGGTAGCAACTAATGCTTCATCTTCCTTTTTGTACCATTACTTTCAGAAAGAAGCAGTTTGCTATGATAAAAAAATGTGCTAGGTACAAGTAGAACACAAATATAATTCATTACAGATAATAATGCTTTGTCCAAATATGAAAATGTAATGTTGGGATTGTCTAATGTTCTGTGTAGTCGAGTATTACTCCCATGGAAAGATAAAACTAGGGTTAGTTGTTCTGCAGGTTTTCTAAAGATAATATCTTGTGAAAATCTTACCCCAAATCAGTTACAGAAATATTGCCATGTACTCAAAGAATTACAGTTGTGTTTCTTACACATCATCTCTTAACAGTATTGGTAGAAACCATTTAAATAGCTGTATCCTAAACAAAAAGTTTCTAAAATATGACATGTCAGCCATACCAAACACGCACACAGTTTGATATGTCCCTGTTACTGCTTCTGGTGCTTCCTACAACTTCTGAGCTACTACTGATAAAAAAATTGTGAATTTTTTCACCCCTGTGCAAAAATAATGTTTTCTGGGTAACAGCAAATATTACCTCATGTAAGAAAGTGATGTCTTGATACAGACACCTGTATCTCATGATGTAGATATCTTGTTTATCAGCCTGCTTTCCTCCTTGTGGTATAGCATAGAACCGCCTCGGCTTAAAAACAAAAAAGGTGGGAGGAAAACCCTTACAAATCAAGGCATGCAGTTGTCTTAGTGCACATGAATCATTTTGAAACACTCACGTTCCTATCACAGTAATTTTAATAACAAAATACATTGCCCATACAGCATGATGTTAAATGTGTGCAGCTCTTTAGAGGAGAAGGGCTGCAGACAGCAACATTTAAATTGTGGGGCTTCTCTGGGGTGAAGCTACAGAAGAGCTGATCAGTAAAACAAGAAATCACTGCTCTAGTGCATGTAAAGGAAAGAGGTAATAGGGATGCTGCTACCTGAGGAAAAGGGCAAGTCCTCTTACAGATAAGGGAAGAGAGAGTGGTAAGGGGAGAAAATCATGTAAGGAAAGATTAGAGTTTTTTAAAAAGTGGAAAATTATTTAACATTGAAGCTGTATCTCAAGCCAGTCCTGTCTATCCCAAGACCACTGCACGTTTGTAACCTCAACTTTGCAGACCACGCTGTTTCTCTTAGATAACAAGGATATGCAGATAGCAAGAGGCACAAAAATAAATTAGAAAAGGATTTCTTTAATGCTTCTAATAATGTATTTGGACATGATTATCATAATGAATCTTGTAAAAGGAATTCACTGTTTCCCCTTTTATATGATGTATTTCTGACCTTAACCCACTTGATATGCGATTCCTATTCAGCAAAGGTGCCCATAATAGAGGGGCAAGAAGGATGATCAGAGTTCAAACAATAGAGTAAGAAATGCAGAGTAGTGGGAAAAAGCTTCCATTTTCCCATAAGCTGGGGCATAGAAGATACTGCAGCCTCAGCTCTACAGTATCTTATGAACAAACAAATTATGCATGAGTTTGCTCAGGGGACTACTCAGCTACTCAACAATAATGGGTAATTGCCCTCACAAACTTATCCTCATATCACTCATACACACCAACACTTATACTGAAAAGAAAAGACGCGAAGAACAAATTTCAATATAAACCACATTATTATTATGAAAATGACACATTTCCATTTAACCCTTCTCTAACAAAAAAACCTCACTGCATTTCAAAGAAAATGGGACTAGGAAATTTTAACGTTAGTCTCAGTATTTTCCCTTGGAAGGCACACTCAAGATTGTTTTACTTGGCACATTCTGTACTCTTCATTGTAGCAAAGGCTTGCGGGTATCTAATGACACAATCACAGAATGCCATAGAAATTTGGAACAAAATCCCCATCTTCGATACAATTCAGCAGATTCACGCCATATGGAAATCCTGCTGTTTAATGTAACACCATTAAAAGCCACATATTGCTAAATTCATCTCTCAAAGATTTTTGCAAAAGTTGCAGGAACAATATTATTTCTGAGTTTTTAACCTTTATTCAGCCTCCAACATGCTTAAGAGTCAAATGCATGTTTCATAACTGGAAATCCAACTACTTCATATGCTGGTGGTATTTTGGTCTCTCAGACATACGTAGTAATATAATGGTCTTGTCCCCTTCATAAAAAAACCCAGTAAGTTACAACTGAACAATAACTGGGAAAGAGATGAACCATAGCTAGAGCTCAGTGTCCTAAAATGATAGATTAATTTTAATTTATTCTATACATCTTTACCCTAAGCATCTTATTAGTTCTTTTTGTTTCCATATACTTTCAGTTCTAAGTGGTAAGTTCCCTGGGCCTGATACTGTGTGTTAACATTTTGAATTGTGAACCCCTTTGGCATTTCTGGACTGCAAATGAAATCATTGATAAAGCTACTTGCTACACATCTACTCGTATGTGTTTTTAGTCCATTCCTTTAGGAACATCTACTGAAGGTAGTTGTTAAGGCACGCAATACAAGTAGACAGAAGGAAGTTCTGGCTGCTGTGTAGATGCTTTACCAAAGCTTTACCCAACGTTTTCAACAACATCTGCATAGATCTCGGCTCTACTTACTGGACTGCTCATAGGTGTAAGGATTTCCCAGCTTCATCTGCTTGCAAGAATTACATCCGAAAGGATACAGGAAACGATAAAGAATCCAGCCCCTTGTTGCAGTGTGTTTCTCAAAAATCCTGCTGAAATTTGAAGCAATGTTTTTACCCGGTGTGAGAATGTGACTAATACTGCCACAGAGACCCCATACCAACTGCATGAGTTTCAATAAGGCCAAATGTCAGGTTCTGCACTTCGGCCACAACAACCCCCAGCAGTGCTACAGGCTTGGGGAGGAGTGGCTGGAGAGCTGCCAGTCAGAGAGGGACCTGGGGGTGTTGATTGACAGCTGGCTGAACATGAGCCAGCAGTGTGCCCAGGTGGCCAAGAAGGCCAATGGTATCCTGGCTTGTATCAGAAATAGCGTGGCCAGAAGGGACAGGGAAGTGATCTTGCCCCTGTACTCAGCACTGGTAAGGCCGCCTGTCAATTACTGTGTCCAGTTTTGGGCCCCTCACTGCAAAAAGGACACTGAATTACTTGAGTGTGTCCAGAGAAGGGCAATGAAGCTGGTGAAGGGTCTGGAGCACATGTCGTACGAGGAGCGGCTGAGGGAACTGGGGTTGTTTAGTCTGGAGAAGAGGAGGCTGAGGGGAGACCTCATTGCCCTCTACAGCTACCTGAAAGGAGGTTGCAGAGAGCTGGGGATGAGTCTCTTTAACCAAGTAATAAGTGATAGGACAAGTGGTAATGGCCTCAAGTTGCACCAGGGAAGGTTTAGACTAGATATTAGGAAGCATTTCTTTACAGAAGGGGTTGCTGGGCGTTGGAATGGGCTGCCCAGGGCAGTGGTGGAGTCCCCATCCCTGGAGGTGTTTAAGAGTAGAGTCAACATAGCGCTGAGGGATCTGGTGGAGTTGGGAACTGTCATTGTTAGGTTAATGGCTGGATTGGATGATCTTCAAGGTCTTTTCCAACCTAGACAATTCTGTGATTCTGTGAAAATGGAGTGTGTATGCTGTTAGACATGCTAAAAGGAGTATCTTTAAACTCAGAAGTACCTTGTGTAAGATTTATGTACCAGGGGGCTTAGAGGCACCTGAGTTCTATATGAGCTTTAAACTGCCTTTTCATTCTGAACCTATTTCAGATTTATCAATTTTCTTTTACATGTCTAAAGCTGATGTAGAGGTTAGCACAAGAGTCAAGGTCAGGGTCTCCTAGTGCTGCAGTTATAGCCAGACTCGCAAAGAGCCTACCTCTCCAGATGCTGAGCCCTCCTGAACACACGGTGATCACAGGTGTCTAGAGAAGGGCCAACATCTTTCTGAAAATATCATTCAGGAAGGAGTCAAAATCTCTTCCAAGTCAGCAAGAATAATGGCAGGTGACTCGTAGCTTGAGAGGTTTTGCAGAGACTTCTGTTATTTATATAACTATGTCAGGGAAGAGCAAAATGAGTTGGGGCCAACACCTCCAGGAGATGACAGAGGAGTTTAGAGAGGAGGATTGAATGGACCTAAACTAGGAAGGGAGAGGAAACATGGGTAGCTGTCTGTCTTTTGTTTGCAAATTCATGCTTTATGAGAATAATGCCCCTGATCTAGGTGGCCAGACTTACTCTGGTAAATTTTCAGAAGTTGCTTTACACAGTTGTTGGTGCCTTGTAAGTCCGGGGTTTCAATTCCAGAGTTGCGACAAGATAATTACTCTCTTTCACTTTGTCAATATGAGCAGTGGGCTTTACATCTCTTAAGGGAAAACTAGCATAGCATCAAACAGTCATAAAGGAAAGAACAGCTCTTTTAATAAGATCAACACACTCTGAGTAACAAATTGCCTGGATGAGAGAGGAGCACCAGTCCTAGAAACCTTCCCAGATTCTGGCTGGGGCACTCCTAGCAAGTCATAACATGTCTCTGTAGCAGGCACCAGTGAAGCTGCATTTGAGGGCTGTGATGACATTTGTATGTCCCTAATATATTTATAACTTAGGACAGAGTACCTGTGTGTATGTCTCACATTTTTTTCCTAGGAGATATGCAGAGATTTAAGCAGGTGAAAATGTGTCCACAAAGGACTATAAAGAAGAAAAGGAGTTATAAGGTAATGCAGCAAGAGCACTGATGCATGGTTATTGAAAGTAAAAATGGTTAACATGTGGAAAGAGGTATATAAATGACTGCAAGCCACTTTTTCAAATGTCTTTCCCTGTTGCTCTTAGCAATATCACTGAATATGATCAAATCGTTTTTCTGCTCCTTTGCCACAGTAACTTTTGCAAGTTAACAGCCATCTTAAAAAGAGGGCATGGGGTCCACAACAGATAATGCACGTTCTGTTGTGTGATTCTCAAACACTGTTAGGGCTCTTCATGTGGGAGTTTGAAAACACTTGCAACTGGCTTGCCTTTGCTCCTACTGGTGTCGGTGGGTAAGTGTCCTGGGGACTATGTGCAGGCTCCCAGGTCTGTTTATGTGGGGGCAGCAGGATGAGGCCATTGGCTGCAGGTTTAGTAGCACCCAGCGTGTGTCAGTTCCCCATGTGTAAGCATTGGTATAGTTTTAATTTATTTTTAAGAACACAAAGATACATGATTTAAATATTGTGAAATCCTGTATATATTTTGGCTCAGTCAGTCATATGCCTGTTTACTCACAGATTCCCCAAAATCTGCATTTCCTCAGGCATTCATGTCTTTCAGATTCTTTATGCTGCTTTTTCTGCCTCAGTTATTTCTTAACACCATGCTGCCTGTTTTTCCTTAGTCCCAGTGGAATAAGGCCTTTTTTGTTAGCCTTGGTTTTAGCATGCGTGGTCAAGCGGTCAGTGTTTGACTCCCTAACCACAGGGCCAACAGCACTTACTGTCAAGGTGAGAAACACCATTCTGCCCTCCGCCTGCCTCCATCCCTCTCTGTGCAAAAAAAATATGAAAACCTAATTGTGAGCAACATCATAACCACAAGATAAAGAATGGCAAATGAGCCCTGCTTGGTAGCTGGCTATGACTGAGAGATGTAGGCTTGTGTCCTCCCAAGCCAGGAGCAGGGTCAGAGCTTTCTAACATCCTGGGCAACTGTTTAACTAAAAAAGTGATAAAATATAAAAGTGGCTGTGAAACATATCCTTTCTTGGGTCTTTGTGTAGGGTGGGTTTAGGCTGCTGGATATTCAAAGGGCTGGATTTTGGATTGCGTTTCGCTTGGAAGTACCAGATCAGGAGCATGGATAGATTGCTGAAGGATTGGGTTTCCCTTCCAGGGGGACAGACACCCACATTCATACCTGGGTCTCAGCCTCTCTGTACCGCACTTTCCTCACTAAAAAGCAGGCAAGCCTTTTCTTTTCCTTTCTCTCCATCCCGGGGACAGGACTTTGTGTCTGTGCTGCATCCCATGTAATGGGATTCTGCTTTGAGTTGGAACATCTTGATGTTAATGAATTAAAATAAATTTAAAAGGTTGAACGCTTTTGGTTCCCTGGGAAAAGTGGACTGCAGGAAAAAGCACACCTGTAAACTTCAGTAAATGTGGTCTTTCCTGTCATTGAAAAAATCTGTCATTGAATTCCCCTTTCTCTTTCTTACCAGAAAGATTTCTTTTTTTTTTTTTCCTAATAAATAACACAAGTTTAGGCTACTTGCATTATCAAAGAGTTTGCAATCCTGATTAGGAAATCTATTTAACCTGGTGTCAATTGGCCTCCTTGATGTGAAAATCTGCCTGAATCCTGGGAGAGAGGGCAGCCAGTGCCCCAGTCAGGCTTTCTACAGGAATAACTTGTTTTAGGAAGAAGCAGAGGAAAGCAAAGGCATGCCAAACAGTCAGAAAGTGAGAGGAATGTCTCAGTGGAGCATTGAAGGGAATAGATGCTCATGCTAGTGATGAGATTTTGTTTTAATCATAGTGATAAACCTTTTAATTTTGGTGCACAGCAACAGTGGCTTTAAAAATCAAATGAAGGGTTTGTGACTAGCAAGAGTCCTTGGTGTTGCTTCCAGAGCATTGCTTGGGCTGTTATTAAAGCCCTGCCAATGGTTTCAAGTGGAACAGCTAATGTTTCAAGTGTTCATAAATAATTGTTTAATGTTCCAAGCACTTTAGGAGCAGGTTTTAAAAACTAGCCTTGCACTGATTATTTCCACTGCTTTTACAGCAGTTTTTACAACATTCTTTCAACAGTAGCTTTGTCTGCAGCTTGGAGGTTTCTGTGAAACAGAAAAAGAAAACAACCACCATACACTGTGTGTTGATATAGAGGGATGCACCTAGCATTGAACCTGTAAAAATATGGATTTCCCCTCCAAAATTGACCAAAATTTGGAAAAACTTTGTGGTATAGTGAGAACAGGGCCACATCTATGGCTGGTATTCGAGGGGTGGTGTTGGCCCATCTCTGCTTCTGTGGATGCTGGAGGGGTGTGGTGGGATGGCACCGTGTCCCAGGGAGGTTGTGGATTGCCTCAATTTACTCATCCCCATAGGCAACACTTTACAGCAGGGTTAGAGGTCAGGTCTTTTTGTTGTATCCAGAAAGTCCTTAGTATCTTTAAACACAGCCCGAGCAGAGTCAAGAACTGGGATTGGTAGTTTAAAGAAAAAAATGTTGTGGTAAAACTGAAGGGCCAGAAGCCTGGGAAGCTGAAAGCTTGGGAGGAGGTGGAGGCTGTTTGCTGAGGCTACACACAAACCAGGGCTGCCAGACATGGGATGCATCCTGGCCCTGCTCTGCTTCCCTGGCTGGGGGGAGCAGCCCCTTGGGGGGGGGTGGGAAGGGGAGCAGGATCCAGCATCAGAGAAGGGGCAGACCCGGCAGCACCCCTCATCTCGCTGCCGTGCTCTTCGGGGCTGTCGGCAGGTGGAAACTGTGGTGGGGACGTAGTAAAACGTGCAACTTAAAGTGATCGTTTTGGTCAAAGTTTGCACTCTTAATTAGTGATTTTTGTTGCTCATGCCAAGCTACCTTTTTTTTTAAGCTGCACGTGGGGGAATAAGAAACTTTATAAGCAATCATCCCATTAAAGTAAAATAGGTTGGAAGACACACTGACTACTCCCAACTCTGCTGAACATTCACAGTGGTTCAGACAGAACCTTTCAGTTTGGTCCCTGTAACTTCTGAGGTTTTGTCTGAATGTTTTTCCCCAAGGTGATGCTTTAGTGTTATTTTGCTGTTGTGCATATCACATGCATTTCTGATGGCTGAAATCCTATTTTAAAAAGTATTTTTTCCTTAAAAATATCTATAAGAGCAAACATAAGCACACACAAATTTTATGGAATTAGAAATGTCAATTCAGTAAGTGCGATTAAGAAATTTTGTATGTGTATATATCTATTTTTACAAGTATGTTTGTGTTTATAAATATAAATTTTGTATGTTTGTGTATATAAATATCTATAGAAACATATATGTGTAACCTTATGAAGTGTAGTCATAGAAGCATAAATGTTCACGGGGATGAGTGCTTTCAAGATTGAGCCTTAGCTGTTAGCCCTCCTGTGAGAATTTAACTAGGGGGTCTTCTGTCACAAAAATACATTTCCCTTTGTTTGCTGTTATAATTTGGAGATAAAAAGCACGACTTTATTTCTGCCGTTTACTAGAACTAGATCATGCAGTAAGACCGGGAGCTTGTGCAAACACCAGTTACCACTCCGTTTGTTGCCTTTTTGGTTTTGTGGGTTTTGGTTTGGTTTTTGTTTGGGTTGGTTTTTTGTTTGTTTGGTTTTTCTTCCTGTAGACATGTCTCTTAATATCTCATCAGTTATCTGGGCAATGCAGTACCTCCTATTCAGGTGTAGAGCTGGTTAAGTAAGCAGTGAGCTGGCCTGCCAAGGATACGTGTGCCGGGAAGGAGGGAGGGAGGGGATAAAAGGCGGGGGGAGGAAGGGGGAAAAAAAAAGCTTTTGAGGCCAATTGTTTGATGTGACAAATACCTGCAGCGAGCATCTCTGCTGGGCCGGGATTACTCTTGCTTGGCTGCCCTCTGCCGGCACCGCGGAACGGTGCAGAGCCGGCTGCGCACCCGCGCAGGATCCGGCCGCGCCCGGCTCCGCGCCCCGCCGCGCATCTCCGCGCGGGAGGGATGGCTGATTTAATTAAGCATGAAAAATAGCCAGCATTTGTATGGATCAAAGAAAACAATTATGCATAATGGCTGAACAGAAAACAATTGACTATTATTGAATGAGAGGATTGCTCTAATTAATCCAAAAGATATACCCACTGCTAAATGAGGTGAAGAAAAAGCTCAGGAATGGATTTAACTCCGGAGCGTAATATAGCTGAGGCAAGGGGGCAGTTTATGACTCAACACAGTAGAATTTCTGCTTGTAAATGTGATTGCTAACATTTTTTTTCAGTCACAATTTTCCTAACTTGCAAATGAATCTGAAATATGTAGAAATAATAGTGTCTGTCGTGTAAAATGAATGCGTGTTTTTCTTCTTTAAGGTTTTATTTTTAACCGTCTCTAGTAAAAGTACGTTAGTCATATTTATCTCACTCATGAAAGAGCCTCTTTCTGTAACTCGCTTCAGATTTAACCCCTTTAAGGTTATCTACGGTGTCAGCACACTGTCTGCTTTAGGATGTCAGTCTGTCCCTAACTCTTTATGGATGTTTTATTGACATTTGGAAGGCCATACTGTGTTAAGGAATAAATGTAAATTCAGCAAGAAACAGCAGAATGTCACTACTGTTCTCTTTGTGGTCAAGCAATCTTATCAATGCATAGGAAAAATTAAGGCAGAGGAAAGCAGTGGTGAGGAGGGGGTGCTGCTTCCTTCCTTCTTTCTTGAGCATTTCCTTTCCACTCCTTGCTGTTTCCATTTCCTCTTATACTTCCCAGTTTAAAAGATGGATGATCAGTACCTGTGACCCTTAAATTTCTTACTCTCTTATATTTACATGGAGAAGATTATTAAGTCTGCAGACAGAATTAGAGGCCAAACTAAATTCTTTTGTATTGATATAATCATGGGAGTTATTTTAGAAGTGATGGATGTAACCTGAGAGCAGACTACATCCAGGGTGTCTAAAAGGCAGACACTGTATGAGTATTTATGAAAAAATCTGTATGCTCTTAAGATGTCACGCATAATCCGCACTGTGTGTCTCTTCAGTGTCACAAGCACATTTACATAGATTGTCATGAATTTCAAATTGTACCTCAAATCAATGCCAGAGCAAAATTACCTTCGAGCACAATGCAGCCTTCCTTTAAGAGTTAATCATACAGGTCTCACTCTGTATGGAGGTAGACCTAGCCCTCCTGTGACACACGCAGCTTGCTGCTCACAGGGCGCCAGCGTCAGGTGCCCCAACACGTTTGTAGCACCTCCACTGGACCGAATGCCACCAGTGTCTGGTGCCACCTCATACCCTCCGCAGAACACGAAGCGTGAAAACAGTGCATTACGAATGCAGCGTCTCCTTAACTGGTGTCTCCGAAGGGCACCAGGTACATGCTTAGGGCTCTATTTTGATGAACCGTTTGTAAACATCCTATGGGGACTTTGCTCCAACAGGTACAAGAGCTTTGAAGCAAGCATTTTCCCAATGCTGTAATATTGTTGCCGTCATCTAATTGCATGTGCCTCGATTGTGGGGAAAGATGCCTTGAGTGTGCTATTCTCTGGTTGAGTCTAACCATAAAAGGCTAAACACGGCCTTGCTCTAACTCCATTGGTTGCACACATCCAAGTTGGATTAAGGCTCAGTCAGCAAGACCTTTTGGTTGTGGGGAAACGAAAGGAGCCGGAGATTTTCCAAAGACCTGCTCAGGGTGACAGCACAGCACCTGGTGGGAACAGCTGGGTCATCTGATCCCAGGCTTCTTGCCGTGTCCTGAAGCACGCTGCATCTCTCCAGGGGGTAAATGCTTCCACTATGCCCAGAAACAGCATTTAGCTAGTGTAATGTATTTATTTCTGGAGAGAGACCATACGGCTGAAGCAGTTTCTTGTGGCAGATCACCAGTTACAAGTGCTGTAAATCCTGGTGTGTCTGATATTTTTGCCATGGGTCGCCTGTGGTCTCTCCACCAATTCTTCTTTACGAATCTCTGTCTCCAGAAACAGTCTTCCAGCAAGAATGGTCATTCAGGCCCGAGGCTTGAATTGCCACATGAACTGGGGGCACTACAATCCTGAGGTGCTGCTGCTGCTTCGGTAACTGATGGGAAGGAAAGGAGGAGTGTTTGGGCCGATGGCATTGCAGTGATGAGAGACATGTAAATGCCAGCAATGCTATTTAGCATTTCTCGAGCAAGAGAATGGGCCAGCAGATACGTCGTGGATCCTCGCCAAGCATGTAGGGGGACATGTTGTTAACTTGCTGGTGGCTGCTGTAGCCAAGAAACCGAGTAGCCATGTAGGGACTGTGGCGGGCGGGAGAGAGAGAGCACATGTAGAAATAAGGCTTCTCACTCAACAAATTCTGCTGTTTGCATGCAGAAAAAGAGGTATTTTTGCAAGCAGGGACTTAGGAACAAGATGAAATCTTCCCACTTTTATCGGCGAGGCAGTTAGTGACAAGCACATGGTGAAAGGCTCAAATTCTGGTGCAAATTATCATGAAAATAACTGAACACACAGAAAATTTGGAATTGCAAATATCACAAAACCATGACTTTGTGGACTGACAAGATGGAAAAGACTTTCACTCTAAGGGTTTTGTGGTGTAATTTAGCCCTCTGGGCACTATCCTCACTTCATGGATTTGCTGCAGGTTGAGACATCTCCACTAAGAGACACAACAGGTATTTTATTTACATAGAACACATAATAATCCCAGGCACTTGGGACATCTAGCTAAGCATGGAAACTCTGACCAGGACCGGGGCGTGCTGTCCTGTGAATGTTCTCCTGGAGATCAGCTCTCTGTGTATTTAGATGCTCACCTGAAACTATGGAGAATTTCTTTTTCCTTTCCAATCACATTTTAAAAGATGCAGAGAGCTGAAAGCGAGTGTTTTCCATCCCTAAGGTAGCCGCAGTTTGGTGGTAGGTGAAGTAATGGCTATATATAGTCACTAAAGTGCCTTCGGATAGTTCTGGAGAACAACTGCTGTATAAATTTAAGGTATTATTATTATTAAGGTATTATTATCATAAGTTTGCCGCAAGTTGCAACGAGACTGTAAGAATTACCTTGGAGCACCTAATACTGGCACAGCTGCAGAGTTTAAAGTTCTCTTTCTGTCAATATTGTGTTAATTTTATCTGGTGCTTTTGATTAAACAAACTAATCTGGAACAATTTCAGTAGTTGATTTTCTAAATAGAAAAGGCACTAATAAGTGAGCATCAGGTTGCACCCCTCTGGTATCCAGAGAAAGGAAAATCCTTTATGAACCAATCAGATGCGGTCACACTGAGTCCTAAACACTGCTCAGCTACCATCATGCTGATTTAATCAATCCTCACGAGGTAAAAAAGGTAGAAAGTAGAGAATAATATGCCTGATGATGAGATACTTTAATGAAATGTGTTGGGATAATTTAGTGGGGAATGAAAGTACGATGGATAAAAGTGAGTCATAAAGCATGAAAAACACCAAACATATCAGAACATGTGTATAATATCAAACAAGGGTTGGACATCCTTAATCTGTGCTTCACAGGTAAAGGGATGAATTAGAGGTGATTCAGCTGTGAATCAGTGGGCTCAGGGAAGGAGTGGTGCAAGAGTTAAATGATGGCTGTAGCTTGGGAACCAATGGGATTAGGTCTTTTTGGGGTACTGTGGTTGCTGTGTCTCACTGGTTCATTAGAAATCTTGCAGGGAGAGCTCCTGAAGTGGGGAGGCGTGCGGAACTGGTGTCTTTCAAGTGTGAGCCTATACAATTATTGTACTCCTGGCTGTGGTGCCTGAAATAGGGTCCTCTTAATAAGAACCATTGTGAGCTGAGCTAAAGTGACTTTACACATTGAAGGTAAAGCAGATGTATTGGCACCTGCCGTGCCCTGGATAAATCATCTTTCTTCACATATTATCAGTGTGAGGAAGGCAGAAGGGTGTTCCAAGTTCCTGCAGAAGGGCAAAGGGAGTTCGGTGGTTGTGTTTACTGTTTGGACCACAATCTGAAGGTAGAGAAGATCACTGTCATTTGTACTTTAATCTCTTCTCAATAAGTCTGACCTGAGATAGGCATTTGGGACATAAAGGCACAGCCAAGATGCATGTTCAGGTAATAAGATCTCAAGCAGAATTTAAGTAAAATCCTTGTAGCTATGTGAGTCTGAGTGCTTTGGGCGCTAGAAGGCACCAAGAGATACTCCTTACACTGACATGTATTGCTGTATATGTATGAACAAGACATGGACCTGTGTTGTAATCGTCCCATCCTGCCACGTACTACCTGATGTTGACAGCTGCACAACAGAAAGTTGCAAAAAGAAAAAAACCAACAATATACAAAATGACAATTTAGAGAAGGATTAAAACATGTGCATCTATACGTGTATTATTTATGTGGGCCTAGCAAATTGCAAAGCAGGAAAACCACAGGACAGGTCTTGAGCTGATGTTGAATTCCCATACCTTGATTAACCAGCTGGAGATCAGGTCCATAGTTTTTCTGAAGCAGCTTTTTTTTTTTTCCAGAATGCACACAGGGAGCAGATCTTTTGAGTAGGAAGGTGCCATTTTTACACAGTCACTGTTCAGACCATAGCCACACTTGAAGCCAAAAATAGAAAATATATTTTAGAACTTGTTAAATTAAAAAAAAAAAAAGAGAGAGAGAGGAAAGAAAAACCTCCAGCAGAACTTTGCATTCTCTGACTTTTCAGACTTTCAGGTCTGCTCTCCTGATTACACATTTTCTAGCTGATGACATGCCATCAGCTAAAGATGGATTTTAAACACAAGTCATGTCAAAAGTTTCATTTAACCTCTTCAATATAACAAGCTGCTGATGGTTTACATTTCTGACAGTAGAGGTAAATTAATCTGTGATGGATGTTTAGAAGGGAGAGAGAAGATTTGCAAAGAGCGAGGAAGAAGTAAAATGGTAACTGGTGAAGGCACTGGACATCTTCTGGAGTGTAGTGAGTGGTGGGTGGGATGTGGGTGTGGTGATATTTCTAGATCTGCATCTCTAAGTATAGATATATCACACTTGCTATGTGTATGTATGTGTGGATTTTAAATAAAAGTAGTTTTCCATTATACTGTGCAAGTCTGACATTTGATGAGGTAGAATATTTCCAGATGGGTTGGATTTTGGAGAATAGGGAGTAGGTTATGATTTGTCTAATGAAATGTTAATTTTTTTGGCAGTCAGAGGGGTTTAGGGTAAATCGGTTAAACCCAAAGATGATTAAAAAGGGATTTGTGAAACTTTGGAGTAGTAATTAGTATTAATTGAGACCATCATTATTTTATATGATAAAGGTAGTATGCATGTGTAGTTGGACAACAAAAAAAATGCTAGGCTCATCTTCTTTCTGGGGGTTGTAAAAGTTTGGGAGGGAGCTCTTGTTAGTAAGTAATCCCAAGAGACATAACATGGTAAAACCTTGACACAAGAAAATTCAGCCAGGAGACAGTTGATTTCTCAGCTGGGAGGTACTTCGGGAAGAGATGGCATCTTGCCGTCTCCACCAGGACTTGGTAATAATTCTCACTATTCATGAACAGATGTCTTTGGTTAGATTCCCTAGGTGCATTTGAATTCATTAAAGGATCTAGGGAATCAAGATATTAATTCTAAATTATTACATATTATAGATTTTATTTTCTGGAAGAATGGGAACATGGCAAAAAAGACGTTGCAATAAAAGTGGTAAATGATGTCAAGATAGCATAATCGCAGAATAGTATTATGCCACTCCAAGCTATATTGTATCTTCTTTTTGTTGTTTTTAACACTGGCTATCTAAAATAGTTTGGTGAAAGAGTGAGTTTTAAATTGTTTGTGCTTTGAGACCGTAATTCTGTAGTTACATTCATAAGTGATATTTGTGCTGATATTCAACTGGAATAAAGTATTAGCACTCTGTCGAAATCAGTGTGAGGATACCAATTCACAACAGATGAGGATCTGACCAGCTAACCTAAAGCATTCCGTAATTGCAAGCTGAGCTATTTCATATCTAATTAGTAAGGACTGAATTAAAGGACTGCTAGGCTTAGGCTGTCATATGTGAGTTATTCTCAGTGATCAGTACTTTGATATTTTACTGGGGCACAGGAGGATTGATACAAACTCCCTGCAGATGGAACTTGTACTTTTTAAGAGCGGTCTGCAAGCCTTCCTTTCCCAGGTCAACTACTTTAGGGATCTTTGGAGACAATATTTTGAAACTGAACATCCAAAAGCTTTTCAAATCTTCATGACTAAACTCTATCCCAGTACTTGGTTGCATTAACAGATGTGATTTTTGTCAATGGGAACTTGGCAGAAGAACAAATTTCATCAGCTAATATTTGTAAACTGCTCTGAGATCCACTGATGGAAGGAAACCTGGACCGAGAATAAAAAATGCCAACTATTGAAGTTTGTTTGCTGAATTTTCCATCTTTGAATATATATTTATAGGATTTCTTCACATCTCTTTAATTATTGCCTTCCAATTTTATTCCTCTATCTTTCTTCCCCATTTTCTGTGTACAGATGGTGCTTTAGTAATTTTTCTGTTCACCCAAGGTTTTGCTAACACAAAGAAGGGTCAGGTCATTTCAGTTGGTATCACAGATATCCACAATTTGAGTTTACTACCTCCTCTACCTCTTACTAAAGACAATTTAACCCATTATAGCAAATACCCAGGACCTTTATCTTGCTTGATATTAAAATATCAAGCAGCATCTCATTTCAGAGTTTGCCTCAAAGGATTTTTTTCACTTGGTTTAAATTCTCTGCTTTGATTTTTTTTTTTTTTTGCCTTGTTCTCTCTCTCCCCATTTTGCAATGGACTTGAATGAAAAGAATCCTCTGCAAATGGCATTGCCAGTGAGATAGCCTGAGAATGATGCAGATGATGGGCAGGCCAAGACAGATCATCTACAGTAGTAATGCTTGTTCAAGTTGCAGCATATCTTGTAAGGACCCTCTAGTCATCCTCTTTTGATGCATTCATCAGTATGGTCATGATTATCATTATCAAAAAAATACTGCAAATGTGCATTTCTTCTACTTGCACTTGAAAAATTCCGAACTGGACACTTTCTTACAGTTGTAAAAATAGTTAATGTAGTACAAGATATTTTTTTTGTAATTTCTTTGCACAGCCTCCAGAATTGCAGAATTTTTTAACATATAAAAATTTGCCTGGACAGACATCTCTTCTGAAGTTGGTCTATGCTTTATTTTCCCCCAGCACTAATGCAACATATGTTTCAAGCCAGTCCTGATAATGTTTTTCAGTGGTATTCATCTGTGATATTTGTAGTGAGTTTCTTGGTGTAATTGTAATTCAGAAGTTGTCTGTAGCCCTGTGATATGTGCATAATTGTCCCTGTCCACTGTAACCACCAGCACCTCTTGTCAGCAGGATTGATGGTAATGTTTTGGTTCCTTTTTTAATAATTAATTGCCATTCCTTCCAACAACAGGGGATTCAAGTGGAGCTTTTGTTGTTCTAAATTTGAAATCTTAAGTCTGTGGAGATGTTTCCAGCAGGTATTTTCTCCAGTTCAATGTATACTCTAACCACAGGTGTTGTATCATCAAAGAACGAACCCATATGCTAATTTTAAAATAACAGGCCTGTTTATTGTTGCAGTGCATCATCATCAAAGAAAACAACAACAACCACCTGTCTTTAGCTGTATAATTAAACTGATGGGTCTTTATTCTGTGCTAAATGATATGGTAATATATGGATATAGAGAATAAGTGAAATCATCCTTTTAAACTTTTGAGATGTTTGCAGCACTGTTGAAAACTGCTTTTTAAAATTAGGGTTGTTTAAAAAAAATCTGTTACTAATAAGATGCCTTTCCTGGTGTAGTTATGCTTCCTTTAGCACTTTTTACCATGCTGGAAATTCATCTTTCCATAGCTTTGTATGGCCACCTGTTCTGGTATCTCTTTCTGCGTGGTCTTCAGTGATTAATTCAATCTCTTTTTATCACCTTTTTCTTTATTGCTCTCAAAAGCCCATTTTTGTTGTCTTTCTCCAAGCAAAGGTGAGCTCAACACCAAAGCTGGTCCATATTGTGACCAAATACAAGGCACATACTTCTTATCTTCCTTTCTGTCCCACAACGGAGATCCAGCCAGCCCAGCTTCTCCCACAGGCAGTGGTGGTCCCATTCTGTGCACCACAAAAATCTGCTTCTTTTAAAACTGGCATGACGCTGATGTTTCTCCATGCCAAAAGCTAGCAAATACCTCGGGCTTTGAATGTTGACTTCTTGGTAGAAGAATCAGTCATTGAATCTGTACATATATAAGTTTCGTTCGGACTACTTGCACACATATACCTGCTCTGGAATGACTTGGTCAGACCTGCACAGCCAAATCTTCTGCTAGTTGACCACGTTTCCTACCCAAACCCAACTCTTAGAGAACATGACTACTCCTACAGTTACTTTAATTGGAGAACAAATTATAATGTTGTTTTCACAGATCATTCTTTCTCCAGAAACTCTTTTGACACAGAAACTTGCATAACTAGTGCTCTTAGATGAGTAATCTGAATCGTGTTTGCTTTTAAAAGGCCAATCCTAAATCCCTTTTGCTATCCACTAGACCTGTTAGCACAGGCAGAAGATTGTGTTGGCCTGAAGGGATGTGTCATATTAAACCTGTCATATAGGACATGGCTCACAAAGAATTTGGGGCATTAGTAATTTAAAGTCTTTGACAAACTGGTAACTTCCATTATGAATGGTATATTTTTGCTCAAGAATTAGCGTGTCCTACTTTTTTGATGCTTTTTTGCTATGCCCTTATTTAAATATTTCACTCTGATTAAAGAGGAAAGGTATGCCAGGTCAGCTGGGGGGCTCTGCACCTTTTCCTGTTCTTGCAGGGATGGAGGAGGGGGACGCCCACCTCTCTGAAAGCCCTTCTTCCAGAATTCAGCCTAATCCTTTTAGGCTTGTTATCACTTATGCACCTTGCAGTTGTCTCGGACTCTTAAGACAAGAAAAATGTGCCTGTCTACAGAGTGTGCCTTCTGGGTAGAAATACTGCCATGAGGTAGTGGGCTGGTATCTTCATCTTGGCAGTTGTGGGTTTATTATTCTGAGGGCAGTGGCTTGTTTTTGAGCTGAGTTGCCAAAGCAGATGTTCTTTACTGCAATCTAGTAGCAAGGTACATTTTCTTCAATGGGCTGATGTAAATGAGTTAGTGCCAGGTAGGAGAGTTTCTGTTGTGGATGTTTTGTGGCCAAGGTTTAAAGATTTGTTTATAAAGTTGGCAGTGTGAATTTTGGGTCTGTTATATCTTATTAGTTCAGGTGCTATAACTGGACAATAAAAGTCTGTTGTTTTGTGTAAAGGAATCAATATAAATTCAATCCTTTCTATGCAAGCAGGAGAGGTGGTCTGCAGAAGCCATGCTAGTCACTACTCTTATTTAATGAGCATTGCAGTAAAACTGACAGTCTTTTCCACATGAATGTCCAAGCCACGAATTAGCCGCACTAGCCTGCTTAGGTTTCTTTGATCATTGGTCTGAAAGTGTTTTACACTGTTATCTCAAATGCCATCCTGCAAAGTGCTTAATTTTGCAGTGCAGGTCGTTGTCGTCCCCCCCCCCCGCCCCGATTACAGACTACACCTGATTGCACTGGCAAATCTCTCTTGTACTTTTCTCTAGGACTCCATTCTGTAGACTTATTTCTAATCATCCATAAATAGACTCATCTGTGTTAGGTCTGTATGTCTGAGTAAGGGAAGCCACATGACAGCACGCCTCACTTGTTGGAGCAACAGCAGATCTGGGGAGAAAACTTGGCTTCATGGGAGTGGATGGAAAATTCTCATTGAATTAAACACGTCCAAAATCTCTGACAGCTTCTTCTCCAGACTCAGATTCCTTGTGTGGGACGGGGTGAGCTGCACAGGCTTGGTTTATCCTTCAAAAATATGGCTAGTAATGCTCAATTCTGTAACAGCTCTGGATCCTGGGAGAATAAGAAGCTGAAAAAAAAGTATTTATTTTTTCTATTAACATGTGCAGTGCAGTTTGTTTTGCCTTTTCTGGGCATTTTCTTTGGCCATTTTATTTTATCAAATATGCATGTTATAGGAAGTTTAGGAATAAGGCATTATGACCAGTTGATCGAGATTATTATGGATTTAGGCGTGTGTTGAAGGTTTTACAGGATCAGTATATACATTTCACTGTAGTGCTGGGCTAGGAGATAGTTTTCCAACAAATAATTTGACAGTTTCAACTTATTTTTCTATTTGATGACTTCAGTGAATGAACTACGGAACTCTGGCATTTATTGAAGATGATTGAGGAAAACATGAAATTAAAAAAAAATATTTTCCCCATTATATTTGGTCATCGAAATAATTTATTTTCCTGATGCTTTTCCTTTTAGGAAAAATAATAACAAAAATGTTGCTGCTAGAAACTGGAATCTTTCAAAACTGACTCTTAGAGCTTTGAGAAATCCCAAGGATTTAATCAGACCACAACTGATGATACAAAAACCTAAACCAGTGAAAACTAAAATCAGGGCTGTGAAACAATTAGTAGAGCATTACAAGTAAAAGTGTATGTCATTTTTTTCCAAGAGGGCTACAATTTTGACTATCTTTTTCAGTAGTTTTAAAATGTTATTTAAAATATCTTTGCAGATTGTGAGCATGCATAGATATGATTCATATTCTGTTGCCTATTTCCCTAGGCTGCAGGGCAGATATTGGTCCCAGGGGGCTGTCTTCCCCATTTCTCCACCTTAAGGCAAGACCACCTGTACCTGTCATATCTGACGGACACTTGTCTAATCTATTCTTTAAGACCTCCAATGACAGAGACTCTCCATCCTCCCCAAGCAATCTATTCTAGTGCTTTGCTAGCATCATTGTTCAGTAATTTTCCCTAATGTTTAACCTTAATCTCTCTTGCTGCAATTTAATCCCATTACTGCTTCTTCTATCTGCCATGGGCATGGAAAATAGATTCCTCTCTTCTTCTTTGCAGCAGCTTTTTATATGTTTGAAGGCTGCTCTCCTATGCCCTGTCTGACTTGGCTTCTTAAAGCTAAGCCACCCCAGTTTGTTCATTTCCTCAGAGGTCCTCATGGTCTCTAGCCCTGTAATGACTCTTCAGATTACATGCGAGTGGTTTTCATCGTTCTCCAAATACATTTTTCAAGTTTCTGAGCTGTATTATATGTAGCTGAGGGAGCCTTGATGCTACAAAGTCTTGAAGAATGGGAGAGTACTAAAGTCAGTGGGGTAAGCGGCTAAAAATCTGCACCTTAGTGAATGTCTGTGGACAGGTCCACCCACCACTTGAGATGTCACATACTGTTCACTCATGCCAGTTGCTCCTTGCATAGAGCAGAGAAGGTATGTTTTGCATTTTGCTCCTTTGCAAAATAGGTTTTAGCTCCTGGGGGCTCCTGCAGCAGCTGTCACAGGGCAGCCAGTGATGGTCTGCGCCTCCCTGCTCCCATTGCTCCCTATCCTCCGCACACGTACCTGCCTCATGCCATGCTGCGGCGTTATTTTCTGCCCTCTTCTACAGCCTGGGCATATGGACCTGAAGTAGAAACTTACGGGTATATGCAAATGTTTTAATGATGCTATTTGCATATCTGGAAGTGATTTACAAAATGCTGCACATGGAGCTGCTTAAAACTTGGCACCAATAGTTCGTAGAGGATCATGGCTCAACACAACAGAAACTGAATATTCAGCTGGTTTTCGCCAGCTCTCTCAGAGAAGCAGTGCAGTTTTGGCGACTGCTGAAGCGAGTCTGTCAATGAAGGAAGACGCTTGAGTCCTTACACGAGTTTCAGCCCTGCCCAAGGGGAAAACATCCCATGATGTACTGCCTTTCTCTGCTTTCTTGCCACTTCGGGAGGAGCAGCCAACTGCAGTTGGTCCTGGCAGTGGGAAATGCTCTCCTGCAAATCCTCAGGAGTGCAGGCAGGCAGGGGACTCTTGGGGTTCAGAGCAGCCCAGGGACGGTTTGATGCTGAAATCTACACCATTCTTGCAGATTTTATTTATTTATTCACTTATTTTCCCCTCCTGGGGTAAGCATTTATAAGACTTGGAGACACACTAAATTAAAGTATCTGAGTTTGGATTCTTTTCAGAAACAGGCAGCATCTTACATTGGTCTGTATAATTTGGTTTTAGGTGGACCCTCTTTTCAGAGGCCCTGTGTTGGGAACCAAACTCACCTTTCCCATACCTATTTGTAAGAGCTGATAGTGCCAAAACTGTTACACATGCACTCCCTAGGAAATGCGTGAGGTGGAAAGCTGTGCTGGCACAAAGGCACCTAAATTCTGCAGCATCACTTTACCTATTTCTTTTAAAAATTCATTAGTATAGGACAATCTCAAAAGGAAAGGAGATGAGGCCAGATTTAACTTATTTGTGTTCGCCTTTAGATTTGTCAGCTTGGTTTCCTCTATTTTCCTTTATTTTGGCTTGAAGTTAGCACTAATAAGAGTGAGGGCATTGGTAGTTTTGGAGAGTGCATAGAAAATACGTTGATGTAGTCAAAAGAATATCTGCTCTCAAACCCCTAATACAAGTGCATGATAGGTGAATATCAAATTAATTTAACAGGAGCTGAGTTCAAGCACACAAAAAATTGTAGTTTTTTGTATGGGAAGCTCCTTGCAGAACACCACCTTTTAATGCTAGGGGTTTCCATGAGTCCAGGTGTAGACCGGACAAGTTCTTGGAAGAGGAATCCACAGGGTGCTATTAAAGAGAAAGAAATCACACATGACTAAGAAAAAAAAACAGAGCTAAGAAGTATTTAAGGGAGGAAGTTTTATACAAGCTTGACCTGCCATTATGCTCCTGTCCAGGCATCTGCTTGTGTCTGGCAGTGGAGGCAGGGCCCAGGGTGAGAAGGACCTTTGCCCAGTACAGCCATTCTTATGATTGTTTGACTTGTGTGCTGGCAGACGGAAAGTTTTGTGCCATCTTACAGGAAAAGGATGGAGAAATACAACATCATTCTGAATAGCATGTTTAGACACTCAGAGGGTAAGTGAACCCTGTATGCCCATGATGAAAATATCCCTTTCCCAAATGCCCTTTGTGTGTGCGAGGGCGTAGCTGAGGGGCCCTACACACTAAATCACAGGTTTCTCGCCTACTTATGTCAAGAAACAAGTGGTTACAGCAGATGAGGAAAGTGCAAGGAAACAGCAAGACATGGTATCTTGCAGTGCACCAACTTCTGAGCCATTGCCAAGCATTTTGTCAGCTTTGAAATGAAAGAAAATAAAATATTAAAAAGCATTTTAAAGAGAGACAACCTAATTCAGCGCTAGATTCCTCCAGCTGCTAAAGGCTGCTTTTCACAGAAATATTTACATGTTTCACCCTATTTACAGGGTTCAGTGTACTGCTTGCAACTCTGTGTCTATGGGATGCCATGACATGGTGGGATACTAAAGGCAGAGTATTTTCTGTAAAAGGAAACAAGAATGTTCTGTTGCAAAAGACAAAATCATTCCCTAGATTGTTCCCACTCCAGACAATGCACAGCTAACATACCACTTACAGCACATTTGTTGCTGTTCTGTTAACATTGCATGTACTTTATATTTTCTTTGCAATTGTATAAATAGCATATAGGAAGAGGGAGACTATTTAGGGAAAATACTAATTAAAAGGAACAATAGAAAATAGAAGATCTTATGTTTCTAAAATTAGAGGCTGGTTATTCAGTAATAAATAGCCCTGTCATTATTAGTTTGCAGTCCCTCCTTTCTCTTGCCTGACACACACAGTATCACTGTTATCCGTGGTTTGCCTGTCTAAACATGGTTTCTTTCCAACACTCTACATTGTTTGCTAGCCCTTGTTACAAAAGCTCCCCAGTTCTGGGCTTATCTGGCAAAAGAAATTAAGCAGAAATATTCTTTCTAAACAAAATTAATTTGATGAAAGAATAAAAAGAAAGTTAACAAAGGTACTTCCATGCGCTTCCTGCTAGATATTGCTTACGGGCCTTTGGTAAT
The DNA here is from genome assembly GCF_031877795.1 of Strix aluco. Classification (NCBI taxonomy): domain Eukaryota; kingdom Metazoa; phylum Chordata; class Aves; order Strigiformes; family Strigidae; genus Strix; species Strix aluco. Next base: position 8,656,962 of record NC_133941.1, read on the forward strand.
TTCAGAAACCTGGGAGCATTGACAACAATTTTATTTCCTAATAATTAGTAAGCATTTTGGATGGATTTGGCTTTGTTAAGAACATGCTTGCTTAACTTACAGGGAAAGTTTGATTTGCATCTTGAAGTGCAGTGGGTAACTGCTATGTGCAGGCATGGCTGTGGTTGGGGCTGTGCTTGTGAGAAAGGCAACAAGATTTGTGCCTGCGTGAGTAAGGACTTTGATTTTGTGTGGCTCTAGCCAGTCCTCTTGCCAGGCTAATGAGCAGCTTCAGGACTTTTACATCCTGAGAAAAAGCATAGAAATGAGTTAAATTTATGGTCTCTTAGTGTACATAATGGATAAAAATTTTTGGCTGATAGTGGGACCATGCTGAATCCCTGTCAACAAGGGTTACCAGCAGAAGTCCCCATGTTTTATGCAGTTATGGATTACCTGAGCTTCTCCCTTTGTGGAAGATTAACTCTTCCTGGAGGACCCACCAGCACATGGTCCACAAACTTGCCCTCCTGCTGGGCTTCTAAATACTCAGGAATGAGTCCTACTCATACCAGACTAATCTTTTCATTACTTAGTGCTGAGCTTGTGTTGCTTGTCACCAGATTGTGTTTTGGATCTGTTTGAAAGACACTGGACTAAATGAAGTCACCTTGTGCTGTCATTGCTTCATTTCTATTGTTGTCTGGAACAAAAAACAACCTCTATGAAAGGTGAATAGGGGATGTAGAAGGGGTAGGAATCTGTGTTGGCTCAAGGGACAGTAATAGGGGAAACAGAGAAAGGAAGAGAACAAAATTCCCAGGGAAAAAAATAAATACAAAGGAGGAGCAGGAAAGAAAAAGGCATGAACAGCCATAAAAATCCAGTGCTGTCAGCTGAAAATTGGGGCGATTCTGTCATATTAATAACAGGAAACCGTACCTCTATCGGCTTTCACTGACAGAGCTGCAAGCAGCTGCTGTGGAAGGAAGGTGACTCGAGCATGAGTGAAAATATCTAAGACATTGTGCACTTATTTTGTAGAGAGAGAATTTAGTGAGGATTCGTCTGTCATTATCATATCCTCTGTTGAATGTGTTGCCCTTGGCAATGGGTACTCAGTAACTAATTTAGCTTTTGTGTTGTTCGGTAGCAAGATTTTTGTGTTTAGTTCACCTAGTAGTTGTGATTTTCAAAAGCAAAGAACAAACAGATCCCTGAGTTATAAAATAGAATTTATGAAACATATATTTTGATTCCTGATGCCACCCATCTCCTGACATTTAATATATCCGTTGCAAGTAGACTGCTTGCTAATTGCTTTACTGGTTCTCTTCTCAGTCATAACTACATATTAAAGGAAGGTGGTGATGGTAGTCAGAGCTTTCTGTTTTACTAAATGAGTTGAAACTGAGTCAAACTTCTACAAACCCGAAGTATACAGGTAGGGAAATACCAGTTAGATGTTAGTGCCTGCTTGATTCTCAGCACGGGGCCAGGCTCTTGACTGCTGTATGTCAAGGTGCCAAGTGCAGGTGTGTAGTAGTCCAGATAAAGGGAAATCCACAACTTTTAGCAACATAACATATGGCTGTGACACTTGAAACAAGAACACTAAAATAAATTTTTCTCTTAAAAAAAGTGGTAGGAGATTTGACTGTCTGCACAGGTTTTTTCTAAAGACATGTGTGAAAGACTCCACATAGTAGTTTATATGGGGTTTAATTTATTTGAGGGACAAGTCTCCTCTCAGGCACCAGGCTGAGATAAGAGTTTCTGGAAATGGACTCATGTCCCTTCACAGCACTGATATCTAAATCTGTGCTGATCAGAAGCTGCTGCATTAGGGGCAAAAATACTGATTTTGCATGAGTTTAGTTTAATTCCATCTTGGTACAAGCGTAGATCTTTGCCTTACAACAGTCCACTGACCCAGAAGACTTGACCTTTTGCCTTCAGTGGGACTCTAGGGTGGCCCCTTCCATAGTTTTCCACTTGGACTATACATTCCTTGAGACAATGGCTGTTTCATAGTAACGTCTGGGGGTCCCTTCTGCTAGACGTTGTACAGATCTCAGGGGAAACCTCCCTCAGGGGCTGACTCTGGGGTGCTGAGCAATCCTGACCTCAACAGTGCTGGCTGAATGAGTGGGTAGACAGAAATAGCTGTCCCATCCTCTTTTGGCAGGAGTGATGGCATTGTCCCCTCCCTCTGCACAGTCACAGACAGCCCTGCAGAGAGAGGCGAGGCAGAGGACAGACTCTGATGTTTTGGAGGACTGTCCTTCACCACCTCTGCAACTTGTTTTACTCACTGCATTAAGTCCTTCTGAGGTTTTTGCTGCCTTCCCCTCCTCTTCCCACTCATTCTTCATTCACTTTAGCTTCATTCCTCCTCCATTCCCAACTAATCTTAAAAAAATATAGGACATTAAAGTTATTTGGGAGGTGTGGTGGTTTTCAGAGTTAAACAACACTGGAAAAAAAGTACTTTCCCTTCATTTAGTATTTTAAAAGAAGTAATAAGTAACACGGCAGGATACGATTGAAATAATATGAACAACTCTGAGGTATCTGAAGCTTTATTCCTTTGCCTCCTGCCTCTCCTGATCACTGTAAGTCATGCATGAGCTATTGCTCTTACTGTACATAATTTCTAGTATCCTTTCAGATCCAATCACTCCTCTGATAAAGTGATTTTCTGACTTTTTCAGTCATGCCTACATAGCTGTTTGTGTATGTGTGGATGTAATTTATCTGTTTATTATAATTCTAATAATGAAAAGAAAGTGAAATGCTATTATAAAGCTCAGCATGGTGATCAGTTTGTTGTTATTGCTGGTCATGACTATCATTTTAAAGTCTCCATTTTGCTAATGGCACACCTTAAATTTTTCCAAGTTGGATGGGATTTAGCCATAACTTTAATGAAGATATGTGATGGTAGAACAGGAAAACTAGGCCATAGTTCAACAAGGCAGTTGTGTCTGTAAATAACTTCACTCACGTTGAGTAGATCTACAAATTTTAAGTGGACAATTCACACTTACCAATTTAAGCATGTATGTTAGTTTTATGCTGGGGATTGGGGCCTTTATGCTGCCTTACAAAATCTAAGACTTGTGGGATCTTTGTAAATAAGGTGGTTGTAACTTATGTCAATGAGAAATAAACTTATATCTAGAGTAGCTTTCAAAAGATAGAAAAGATGTTTTATTTTTAAATTGTGCATCCATACCAAGGCAAATTAAACGAAGTAATACATAGTCAAAAGATAATGGATATGTACCTGTTTGTAGTAAATACTTCAAAGAGAACCATCATAAAATTAGTTTTGTAACTAGCACAGTAAAAGCAGTGGAAACAATTCCTCAGTCAGTGGACAAACAGGTTTTCTAACATTGATGGATACAAGCTAGGAAAAGTATTGAATTTTTTCTAATTAGCCTTTTTTTCCTGCAAAATTGCCTCTTAATAATTTCCCTTCATGTCCAGTGCATAAAGGTATCTGTGTATATGAATTTAATTTATATGCCAATGATGTTTTATACATTGTCTTGTCTGCATCTCATTACTGTCATTAATAAGCACTCCAATACATCTCGTTACAAGGTTAATTGGGACAAATCTAAAATACGTCCCCTTTTATATTGTAAATATGATATCTCCTGGCAGCACATTCCTGGTGGATGGGCACAAAAGTTATGGTGTCTTATTAAAGGTTTCTATATGGTATCATAGCTGCATTCAGTGATTGCATTATGCTGTAAATACAGCTGTATGGAAAATTGGCTGCATACAACATAATCGAGATGGAACATGCATTTTCCTAGGACTGGATGAAATACAGTTGTGTACAAGAACTCTGCATTTTTTTTTTTAGCCATACTTGTGGGCCAGAGTAATTTATACTATATGTGCTGGTCTTCTTGCTAACAGCTAATTTCTGACTTTGAATGCATATATTTTAAAAAATGTGCTCCTTCACAAGGCTCAGCTGTACCCCTCTATGGCCAATAAACAGAATCATTTTGCAAGTAAAAGGTTTTTTTCTCTGGGCAGCAGATAAGAGCCTGGGTGCTCTCATATCAAAATGCATCTCATGTCAACATCTGTCAGAGTCATCTAAGATAACGCACTGTAACAAGTATGTGGGTCACATATATGCCTTTACTCCACAGGACCAAGGGTTAAAACTCAGGGAAAGTGGGACTTTCACTGAAATGTGCTCTCCTGTAGATGTGGCTTACCCTGCTAGACCCTCCTGTCACACAGAGCCAAAGTAAAGATAGTCTTTGCAACATGGTTGGAGAACAGGGGCTGTAGGTAAAGAGGGATCTCCAGGTACTGCACTCCTATCCACTTTTTTTTTTTTTTTTCCTGGGGCGACTGTGAAGCCTCTGTGATGACTCGCTGAACTTGGAAGACATGTGAAACCTCCCAGGCCTTGGTGGCTTTACCTGAAGTCTCAGTTCTGTAACACAAAGGCATGAAGAGGATGTGCTGCTGCATAGACCCATCTGATAAGTGCAGAGCAGTTTGTATTTGCTTGCTACCTGAGAGATATGCTTTAGGGCAAGATGCATTGGAATTCTACCTGGAGAGACATAGGACTGGTAGTGTACAGATCTGTTAGCTGTTATTTTCCAGATCCCGTATTCATACACTTGGGCTGGGAATTCTACCGGGGAGATCTGGCTTACCGTGTGCCATGAGCTTTCTGGATGCTTCACCTGAGAAGAACAATTTGCCTCACAAGTTTTGGGACTTGGGTTTGTCCAATGACTATGTTGAGTGTGAAGGGTTAAAAGCTTCCATAGCATCTATGAGCTGTGTTTGTGATGATCCTTACGGGAGAGATTTATGTCCTATGCTAGGGATGAAACTAATTCCTCTCCTAAGATCTGTGCCAAGACGAATACACTGACAATATACCTCCAAAAGAGGGCTGTCCTGGCCTTTGTTTTCTCTCTGCAGAGTTGAATTTCAGTCTTTCCATACCCCTTAGGAGATCACCCTGCAACAAATTGTTGATTATAAGCAGCACCAAACTGGAGACAGGATCAGGAATCCTAAAGTAAGGGCTTTAGGCAATGGCCTGCAACTCACAGCTCCAGCCTTTCCTGTGAGTTTGATGCCTGGATGTTTGAACACTGTGAATTAATCTTATCTCAAGTTTAGTCAAAATTTTATTTACTCTACCAGCTACTTAGAGGAAAAAAAAAAAAAAAGAAATAGACTCCCATAATGTTGTTGCTATGGGAGGCACAGAAATACTATTCATGTTCCCAGTTGAAGGATGCAACAGTATAAAACCCTGACAAGAAAGTAAGAGTGTATTACAGAAAACGGCAAATTCCAGTTACTCATTAGCACAGTAAGTCCAACCATTTTCCCTTGGCATAGACTGTAAAGTGTCACATCCCCAAGCATCAGCTAAGTAGCTTAGGAAGGCTGCATAGCTTAGCTCCAATTTAATTGATACAGTATTGTTACTTCAAACAAACCATATTAATGGCATGTTATCTCTACTGTTGTGTTTGTTCCAGACCCTAGGCAACAATTAATTTTGTCATGCCAACAAATATTTCATTTGATTTCTAATGTACCATTGCCATAACAACTTGGATAAATATATCCTAATAAAATCCATAGATTAGGGTTTTTTTAAAAGACAGCTGGTTAATAAGAACTTGAAAAAAATCCAACCACCAAACAAAACCACAAAACAAAATAAAACACAGCCTCACCATCCTGTATTCTGAGGCTGCTCAGGGGGTCCATATATGTCATGATGGGAAAGACAGTTAGCATGGAAACCAATAGGTCAATGTCAGCGAATAGTGAACAGTTCATGGATAGTTTTAGCGACCGGTTTTGCAATGCCAAGCCTCATGGTGCAACCAAGACTCAAGCTCATGAAGTATTGAAGGGTGCTTCATGTGTCAGGACCTGCTCTGGTCCTGGTGTAGGCTGGACCTAAACACGGTGTTCTGTATTACTGATACTGACTGATGTGTAGATAACCATCTAAATAACTTTCTTAATTATATTTGTTTGTCTAAAGAGACAAATGAAACACATAATTTTTATAGGAAATATCATAGGCTTTCATGTTGGAAACAGCCTGCAAGTAGCACTCTGTATTGCTAATGTTAAATAAATGTTTCAACAGAGTAAACTCTAACAATTGTTATCATGCTTGAAACCTCTCTAGCTTGGCAAGAGCAAAACAAACAATGGGTATCAGAGATCTCATCCTGTGGAAAGTATGCCTCAAACCAAACCCCCAAACATGTGCTTTTATCTCTTGAAATCATCCAGTGTACACCTGCATCTGTCAGCTCTGTCCAGTGGTTAGGCACTCCATGCTGTATTGAGAATAGCTTACTTATTTTTGAAATTTACACTTGCTCTGCAAGTGTCTGGAAAAATACAGGACTTCAGTAAAGTTAAACTTTATGAGTACTGATGAAACAACATCCATATCAGCCACTTTACAAACACTTTTCAACCACTACCTTTATGCATTAAAAAGTCATTTGTTCCTATTACTCTTAAGAAAAAACATTTTCTGTGTGTTAAAAATCCACCTTCATACAGATATGTTCAAAATTTTGTACTTGATTTTTAACATACTAAATTCTTTGGGATCTGTTATAGATACTAACATACTTGTAGTTGTGTCTCCCAAAACCTTACATCTTTTTTTGCTTTCTGAATGGCCAGAATTTCTGAGTCAATACAAGTATTAAATAGCCACCGTGACACACGAACACTTAAAAAAGGCATGGAAAAATCACCTGTAGTCCATGTATCTGTACATGTTTACTGGTGTTCTTATGGAATTCTCGGAAAGAAAAGACAGGGGGAAGAAAAACAAACCCCCAACTATCTTCTCTATATTTTGAAATTCCTTAAGACCACAAAAGGCTGTTGTGATTCTGTCCCAGGAGATACAGTGTCCCTATGGCCTGGAGAGGTCATGTGCCACTAGCAGCAGTGCTGGAAATGCCACTTTTACTTCCACCCTGCTGTGTGCGAGACACATTTGTGGTCCCTGAGGAGGGAGGTCCCTTACTTCTGCCTCTTCTTTCCCTCTGTACAGCTGAGCTAGTGTCCCTGCAACAAGTGAAGCACTCCCAGTTTTCCTAATAATCTCTGTAGCGGCCTAATGCATACACTTTAATTTCCATCCTCCATTGCTGGCTCAAGAGCACTGCAGATACTCCTTAAATCTCAAGAAATGTTGCAAGATGCCAGTTCAGTCCTCAATAATAGAGCTTTTAAATGTCTCCTGAGTTAGAAGGGCAAGGATGCATCCATTCGCTCTTTCTGTTCTTCCATACTCTGAACAGACTGGGTAACAGACAGAGCACAAACATCTCCAGAAGGTATCTTAACATGTTAAAGGATTTATTTTCTGGGTCTTCTGTACAGTTTCATTCACTGTCTTTGGATAGTAGTTCTCTTCTGGATTGGTGTATGCGCAGCAAGTCCAGGGTTGCTCCCTGGACAAGTTTTGAAAAACAAAGAGAAATTCTGTTGTTGTCTTTCATGTTTGCAATTGGTTTGGGGAAAATATGGGAATATTCATTTTCCTGAGAAGCAGAGATATTGTTAGTACTTACCCAGCGAAAGCAGCAATCAAAGTGTCATCTAACTTTAGGGCTGTTCAGTCATTAAAACGAGGAATCATCTCCATAAGAATAATTCATAAAGCTTCTACCATATGTGAAGATAACAAAGCATATTTTAATAACCCTAACACACTGGCTGCAAAGCCCATAAGTCTGTCTTTCGTATAGTTATGAATTCCTTCCTAAAATTCCTGTTACCCTAAAATATATCTGAAGACATGGAGATAACTTAGGAAGCATTGCTCTGTCCTAGCACTCCTCTCTGACTGCTGTAAAATTGAACTATTCAAATGTGCTTCAAAAGCTGAAACAAAATGAAAAGGAAGCTGGATTTGTCTCAGAGGCACCCACTTCTAATAGCTGAAGTGTTTGAAGTCCAAAGGGTTTCCAATGAATATGAACCAAGGAGCTCAGCCGTGTTCTCCGAGTGCCTGCTCCCCAGGCAGATGCAACATCCTTCGTATGAACGAAGGATTCTTCTCTCATCAAAGTGAAACTTTGAGATGAATTGTTGGATGTTTCTAAATTCTCCTTGATTGCTCACCTGTAGCCAATGACACAGTCACTTCTGTGTTTTGTAAAGTAGCTTTAAGGCATTTTGGTCTCTCTTCAGACAAGTGAAGGTTACTTCACCATGAAGAGCTGCAAAACAGACGGCTGTGATGCTGTGGGCTCTATTTCATTCTTGTTTATTGCTCTAAGGGCACCAGTCTTCACTGGCACAGGGGAAATCTGTGGGCTAGAGCACATGGGACCTTCCTAGTAAAACAGTAACATGTTACGCTCAACCTGTTGCTTTTATAAGTTCTTGCTGTTGGAAGGGAACAGCATGCTTTGTGCCTGGGGCGAGGTAGGATGTACTTTCCCTTTGTCACCAGATCGCATCTCATTCCACCTCTAGATTGCTACCCAAACAAAAACAACCCTTGAATGCCTAATCAGTGATAGTGTTTTGATTTTTCTCTGAGCCATAAGTACCACCAGGCAATCAGCAAGGAAAAAAAAAAAAAAGAGAAAAGCATGTTCTCTCAGTCTATTTTTAAATGTAAGTAATTGGCATTTTCTCTTCTGCTAACATAAGTTCTAGGTAAGCACAGCTCAAATTGACCTCATCACATAACCCTCCAGGGAGCAAGGGATGAAAAAAAAAAAAAAAAGGGCCAAGCAGCTGTGATTTGTACCTCTGTGAACCAAGAGAAAGCAGAGCTCAGCCCCCTGCCTGCCCTGGAGCATACTGGGAATGCCTCAGCCCTGCTGCCACCTCAAATCCTTCGTCCATTCTGGCTGCCTGGTGAGAGTGGCCAGGCCACGCTCCAGCAGAGGGACCAGGTACGCCTGGCTGTGTGCCACCAGGCAAAACCCCTCAGCAGCTCCTCATCCCGAGGCAGTACTGCATCCCTCCCCCATTTGCCTTGCTGGGCTCTCGCTGATTCCCTCAGTTTCTGAACAACGCTGGCATCCGGGGATGAGGCCTTCACCACTGCCTCAACAAAGCGAGCTGGCAGAAAACTCCTCCACCGCTGTTCCACAGGCTGCCAAAGCTCTGGGATGCCTTGTTTCTTTTGGTGGTAGATGCTTGATGCTCTACCTGAGTCCCCAAGACACTGCCCACAGTAGGAGAGGCGAAAACTACCCCTGGCGATGTGGGATCGAGGAAGTGAGGCTAGTTTGCCAGCAATTCTTTAGAAAACAAGTTCTTGAAAAAGCTGGAGGGTAGAAGAGAACAAAACAGAAGTGGTGCAGGCTCTTTCCACTGAAGGTTTGATTTCCATCTTGGTCTCACTGCTGCAGAAATCAGGACCATGGTACCACTGCCTCACACTTACTCAAAGTGGAGGGATTTGTTATATGTATTTAAAATTGGCAGAGCAGCATTTTGCTGTTAGGATGAGTGTGGTGCTTTTGAAGTCAAAGGTGACCACATGCGCTGCAGAGCAGGTGAGAATAGATTTTATCCAATCAGATAAATTCTACATTTTTCTTTAGAAAATAGGTCAAGAAGGTTCATTTTGCTCTAGTAAAAAGAAAACTTTATCACTGGCGTTTCTGCCAAGTTCGTTAAACTGACTTGAGATACTGTGAGACTGACTCTGATCTTCCCAGTTTCCAATGCAAACTGGAAGCAGCTCCTAAGCTGCTGTAGCACTGGTGGAAGTGGGAATGCAGACTGCTGCACAAGTAGGAGGTTTTTCTTGTCATTCTCAGATGTACACTTCTGTTACTGAGGTTTCTTATCAGAAAAAGCACAATAGAACTAGAGTGTATGAAAATGAGAGCTCCCACCAAATGTCAGAGTCACTGCTGATAACATGAGTTCAGCAGCAAAAACAAGATATTATAGCTTGTTTATCTTCTCATTGCATTGTAACCGTCCCTCCTGAAACACAGAGATCGAAGAGCTGGAGTAAGACAGGCTCTGCTAGCAGCCACTCTGTAAAATATGTGAGTGGGTGGGTTTGTGTTTAAGGGAAATGTGTGTATCAAGAAGTGCAGGAGAGGCAGCAGCGGCGGCCCACCCAGGAGGAACCAGAGCTAATGATATTGTCTGTTGGTCTTTCCAAACACAAGTGTCTTTAACTGGGGGACTGTTCTCTGCCCCTTTGATGGGGCCAAATGAATGTTTTGTACCTAGTTGCATCATAAGGCAGTTTCTACTTCGAACATTTTGAAAATCAATTTTTTTTTTTTGAGATCTGTTTGCAAAAGCAACCCTCATCCAAAGGCTGGGTTGGAGGAAGCCGTGCTGTTTGCCTTTGATACATGGGCAGAGGTGGGGAAAATACAATATTTGGGGTAACCTGCAAGGTGCGTCCAGTAATGGACTTGAGTACTTATATGCAATGGAAGCAGGAATTTAAAGCACATAACCCTGAAAATTTTACTCACCTTCTGCCTAATGCAAGAGGCATAGAAAGCTGGTGGCTGTTGGAGCGTGAGTTTTGCCTCTGCAGATGCCAAGAGCTGACCATTTCCATGGGTGCTTCCAGGGTGAGTGCCACAAGGACAGTGGGCCAGACACTGTCAGTGGCACAGTTAGAAAAGTCTCTCCTTTCCTAGGTATAGTTTGGAATTGTATTTGACTTATTATCATACCTTTAAGCATTTGTTTGCAAATAATTTTATAGAGTCAGTGCTTTAGTTTGCAGGAGAGCAGAGCAGTGAGTCATGCCACAAGCTGGCACTAGCAAAACCCCTCTCTGCTAATGAGCTACACCCAGGAAACATCTCCTTTGCCTGGGGGAACTGCACCCCAATCATCCTCCCCTGAAGTTTGTCAGATCCTTGGCATGGTGGCTGCTGAGTGTTGAGGGAGGTGGGACACACAGGACAGGTCACGCTTGGGCAGCACTGGGACGTACTTTCCAGGTGTCATATCCAGCACAGGGAGGCAACACCAGTATCTCTTCACCTCATCTTGCATTTTTAGGGAAATAAAACACGTGCTGCTCCATCCTCAGGAGGAACTGGTATCCCTCTCAGTGAAGGTCCGGTGGGGGCGGGGGAGTACTCCTGGCTCCCCAAGTGAGGTACTTGGTCTGTGTCCCTGGAGCAGTTTTGGGAGGGATGACAGTGATGAGCAGCGGCTCTGGCTGCTGCCCATTTGTTGGAGGTTCATCACTTGTTGTGTGCATATGAACAACAGAAAGTATTACTGGTTCTTTGTTCCCTTTTTGTGGTCATTTTGCAGGTCAGCTTACAGTACTCTTAAAACAGGGGCTCATAATGCTCTTTAAAAATCACTTTCTGAGGAAACAAACATGCTTTCCTGTGAAATGACTGAATGTGTGTATGTAGCAGATATGTTAATATGAGGGGTATCTTCACTACCCAGTCAATTACAATACTGAGAGAAGTGATGTTATCTTTTAAGGCAAATGTTTTTGTGTACTAACATCTTATCAGACATTATACCAGAAAAAAAAAAGGTTCCTAAGTTCCTTTTTTGAGGCTGGTAATATAAAACACGTGTCTGTCTCGAGTGTTGCTTAAGTAGAGTGAAACAATGAAGGCATTTGAAGACTAGTAACACAAAATGAGCTCAGCCATTGATTTATTTCACTTAGTGTTTTAAATAAGTTATATGTTGTCTGTCTCTCCCCCCCCCCCCCCCCCCCCCCCCCCCCCGCCTTTAATGTTCATGAAACAAGTTTGCAAGTGGTTTGGTTTGAATCTTAAGAAAATAAATACACTCAGGATGCCATTCTGAGACAGTTGTGCTGTTTTCCCTAACTGATCAAGCTGGTTGATGAGGGCGGGTTCCTAATGTTAACTGAAACAGCACTTCGGCTACATCAGTGAGCAAGATCCCACACTTGTCACTCAGACAAGCAGCCTGGAAAATGCAGGATTTTTTCTCTTACATCAGTTTTAGCAACCCCCACTTGCAAGTGGCAGTTGCATATAGGCATAGTTTTGGGGGACTTATGGGCTAAGTGGGTACTACAGTATGAAAATATAAATTACTGTATTTAAATTGGGAAAACAATACTTAGCATTAGAGTTATACGAGTATGTGTCAGCTTAGGTTATGCTTATGCTGACACTTTTATAAAACAGTTTAGAGGCATGTTTCTATGAGTACTGATAATGTTTTTTGTACGTATGAATTAAGCATGTGGGTTAATAACATTATCACAAAGTACTTGTGAAAATCTATAGTAAGGAAACTGAACTGAATATGGGCAAGCAATATTGCTAATAGAATTTAAATTTATGTGGTAAATTTACTAACGTGATGTTAAAAAATATACAGTATCTAATTAGAGAAGAAAATCCTTCACATGCATTTTATTTTATACAGCAAGGACAGTTATTCCTCCTGTGAAGTTTATGTTGGTTGAAAGCATAAATTTTACTGATATATGTACAGGTTCCTGTTCCCAGTGGTGAACACTGTTACATTTAGAAAATTGACAAAATCAATGACAATAAACCAGAGATCAATTTAAATTTCACATTTAGCTACTCATTTTAGAGTGTCTCTGAAATTTACAATCACTAACTTGTTTTATGTTTAGAAGAAATAGATGAATACAGCTGCTGTCCATTTGTAGCAATTGTTTCCTAAATTTCTGAACTGAGGGTATGTGTGTATATAAATACATATACTATATCATACGTGTAATTTTATATAAGTAACATTGTTGTTCTGCCATAACATTCTCTGCTCTCTGCAGGTTGTTTTCTTATCTGTTGAAAGTATTAGAGTATGGTCACTAATAAGTGTTATAAAAGTAATGAATAGTAATAGCTTTAGATACCCAAGCTAAATTGCTAATTTACTACCCCATTCCACAATAGCTGTCAGTATAAAATCAGGTCACTATAGAGGTAAGAATCTATAAATATAGTGCCTATGTCATATCCCATCATCTCCAAAAGGATCATGCTCTCTGTCTGTTTAAAGAGGTTTACATATTCCTTATAATACATGTATGATAAATTAAGCACTCTTTTCTAGGCCCCTTTAAATGGAAGGAATTGAAAACACAATAATGATATAATTAATTACAGTCTTATTCTTGTAGAAAAATTACACCTTTTTCGATTAGTATGAAATATAAGTGTCAAATCAGTAATAAAATCCTGATCAATAAAACAATAATAACTATGTTGTTAAAAGCGGACCTAGAAAGGTGTTCATGGCAACGTATTTTAGGGGTTAGAAACCCTTTTAAAATAAACGGATTTCATCTTTACACTATGTCATCTAAATCATTACAATGTTTGTGTATACAATTATCATCAGACGATAAATTGCAGCTATTGAATGGATTAAGTTTGAACTTTTTGACCTCATAAATCTGAGTTTGTCATAGCTTTAGCAAATGCTTGTGTAACAATCAGTTGATTACATGGCAGAGCAGATGTATGTATGTTAACTGGAAAATATGAAAGGACCAGGGTAATTCAAAGTTCATTGGAAGAAGTTTATAAATGTCTGACAATATCATGTTAACACATTCTCAATATACCTTTCTAGCTATAAATTGGTATCAGTTTCTATTCTATTTTTCCTCTTATTTTAATGTGAGATTTAAATTTAATAGAAAAAAAAGATAAAGCTAAAAAGTAAAATCTTGAATTGATCGTCAGAGTATTTAATGGAACACAGGGAGTGAAATATTTTGGTAGGATCTAGTGAGCCATGTTCTCAAGAAATCATTAAAAATGAACAAAATAGCAACCGCAAGAAAATAGCACCTTGGAAAAAGCAGAAACACATTCTTGAAGTGGAAAGATGGCATGAAAAAGCATGAGCCATTTGAGAAAAAAGGAGCTATAGATTTCTGCAGGATTATTTTAATCTAAAGGTCAGATCCCACAGATGGGGATTACTGATCTGTGTGATGTTCAACTGAAATAGGTGATGACAGAAAATGAGTGAAGACTGGGACTATATGCCCAAATTTTTCCCCTTCGGGTTGGGAAGGCCAGTCTTTTTTCAGTAGGTACTGATAGCCAAGAGAAGGGAGTAGATAAAAATAATTAATATTGCAAGCTAGCATTTTTAGTTATGGGTAACAATTTTGTTATTGGACCAAATTTTAAAAAAACTTAGAATGCTTGTATGCAGTTTCCCAATGCATGCACTAACTGCATCTCTGCCTCTGTTTTCTCATAAGAAAAGAAGCAACCACATCTCTGAATACCTGTTATATGTAAAATTGAGCTTGTGTTATTGGGTTTGATTAAACATTTTGTAGGCTGGCAATCATTTGCAAAATCAGTTGAAATTATGGTAACATATCTGGTTGATCGTCAGAATCCTACTGGTACTAAAATCAGGTTGGACTGATTTGGGCCAAAATACTCAGCTGTAGTAAAGCAATTAAATCTCTATACACATCTGGGTCTAAATCAATAAGTGATTTTTGACTATTTTAATAATATCGTAGATTTTGATATGTAAAAATATTTATTTAGTATTTTATAAAACATGTTACATAGTTTTCCAAGGCCAAATTTAGCTTACTTTCATTTTAATATTTTTTAAGAATCTCATATCTAAATCAAACCTTCCTATGGTAAAATATTTAATTAAACCAAAAGAAGTTTCTTTTCATGTTTTCATTTAAGCATTAAATTATTTAGCTTTGGCTCCCACATGAAAATGATTTTTTTTTCCTTAATTTCTTAGCTGACTAATGTAATGTAAAAAACCCCCGCTCTTTAAATAAGAAGAGACATGTTCACAGAGTGCACACCCACCAAAAGGTATGTGTAGTGTAAGTGCACTCTGTGCTTGCTATCCACGTCTCTTCCTATTTTTGTTCAGAATGCCTTTGGAAAAAGATTTTCCTCTTTGTGAGAAATACCGTGCTTAACAAGTGTCACTTGAAATTACTATTTTTGTATGCTCCTATGAGAAATATTTGCAAGTAGTGCAATCGTGCTGCTCTTTTTGAACAGGTCTGCTATGCCCAGACTTCAGAACAGGGACTTGAAGGTTGGTGAGGGTACAACCTTTATGTCATAATGTGCCTTTTATGGTGAAAACCTTCAAAATCTAGCCAGGTTATACACTGACAGAAATTGCGGTTTGCACTTGAACGACAAAGACTTTGATATTTAGCAGCTAAAATTTCCATATGTTCTGTCATTGCAGAGTAAAGTCGAGCCTCTCTACAGAGCAGGCAGTGCAGCTGCCCCTCACCGAGCAGCTGAATGCATCCTTCCCTTCAGCAGCTCCAATGGCGGTGGGGCAACTGTGCCCCCCCATTAAATCAGAATATATTCCCATAGCTGTTCCTAAACTTATTTATTATTGAGATCTCATTAATAATAGTGTAATGTTAATAATGTTGAAGTTTTACTGTAGGAATTTTCCTTTGTCATTTAAGTTTAAGGTAGGCACCTTAGATTACAGTGTTCCTACGTGGCTGTCTCTCTTAGATCAATTTTTTCCTGCCTTTAAATAGTGAAGACAGATTCTCAGTTTGAGGCAGTTCCTTAGGATGTAAATTGTCTTTACTGCAAGGAAGTCAGTTAAGTGACAGTTTTCACCGCTGGAGGATACTGCTCTTAAATAACACTGTGCTAAGTGTAATAGGAACCCCTCTATATGGGAAATCTCCCTGTCGTTGGTGTAGATGTGTCTGTGAAGTCCCTTGTAAGAGTACCTGGGATTAGACTCTGCTTAATTTTTCTTTTCACATTCAACGTGGCTGTGAAGGGGTTAATTTGGAAGGCATTACAAAGTCATTTGTCTAGCTGTTGAAGTGGAAGTCCGCCTGAATTTGTGCCATTCCTTCACATTTAAAAATAAATAAAAAAAATAAACTGTCATAGAGATAATGTTGTAGTATCACTTGAGTTGCCAGTGAACAATAGTCTATATCATAAGAAAAAAATATACATATTTTGCCACAAGCCTCTGATCAGTAGACACTCTGCACAGAATGAGCAGAGCAACTACATTATCTTTCACCCTGAGGTTAAGGTCATTGTCAAGGATTTGAGGACAAGCTTGTATTGCAGCTGCCTGCATTTAGAGCTGTCAAAGCTTAGAAAAACCTGCCTGATGGACACGTTCTTGTTTTGTATGATTTTTTTTTTTTAAAGCCCTGCAATCCTATGGGAGATTTAATTAAGACCAGTGCAGAAATCTGTAAGAAAAGAATAGCACCTTTAAGTACTTGTAGTTGATCTTCATTCTGATCCTGTGAACTCCTACAACTGAATTTAGTGTAAGAGAAAGCAAATGACTAATGGACGGTGCCTACTCTTCAGACCAGCTCCCCATTCTTTGCTGATGCGGTGGCTGAAAGGCAAGACTCGCTAAACTTTCAGCTTTGGGGGGGCTTGTTTCATGGATATTCAGATCTCAACAAAACAGCTTGCTGAAGCCCTTAACTGTATTACAACTGGCCTCTTAATGAACAGATGAACTTTTCTTTTCACCGTTTCAAGTCTCTTATCCAAGACTAAAGGGTAGCATGGCTATTTCATTTCTGACCTGCCTAACATATAATTAGAAGGTTCCTAGAGGTACTTATAATTGAATTATGGGGTGTTTCATGAGCATTCTTGCTAGTAGGTAGAGATGTAAAAAAAGCAAAGCTCATCTGGAATGCATGCAGGGAAAGCAGATGATTTAGTAGGTCTGTATATTGCCTGAAATATTAGATTACAAGTATGAGTCAAAAATCTACTGGTTAAAATTTATTTTTATTAGGAAAATTATCCTAAGTCTATAGCACCAATTTCTGTGACAGTATAACTGGATACAGCTCGATTGATTT
This sequence comes from Strix aluco, assembly GCF_031877795.1. Taxonomy (NCBI): domain Eukaryota; kingdom Metazoa; phylum Chordata; class Aves; order Strigiformes; family Strigidae; genus Strix; species Strix aluco. Next base: position 8,673,826 of record NC_133941.1, read on the forward strand.
TAGTGAAGCTCTACTCATTTATACCTAACTCAGGTTAGAGAAGGGTCCAGTGAATTAGTCCCAGTCACATATTTATCAGACATGAAACATTCAGCTAATCTCTTGGAGCCCTGTAATTGGCTAACATAAAACATTACTGGATGATTAAAATTACAGTTGAGTTTCAGATTTGTTGTCAAGTAGATTTGAAATGTGGGGAAATAACTTAAAGGGTCCAATTTTGCGCTCTCTCTCCAATGTTTATGGATTGATTGTCAGATGCACAGTCCTTGTAGGCTAGCAAGTCACAATTGCTCTCAGCAATACATGTCCTTCACCTCCTGTGGAAACTGCTGCTCTCGGTGCATGGACAGGATTATTTAGCTAACCGTCAGTTTGGAAAATACAGGAGTATTACTAGAGGGGAAGGACAGCACCTTTCAGATATGACCAGCATTGTCCTCTGCATCGCTGTGGTTTTGATGGAGGTCCCAGCTCCTCTCTTTCAAAATGCTGCAAAGCCAAAAAATCTTACTAATCCGTACTCTGACTATAGATAGCTAAATAACAGGCTATTTCATCCTGTCAAGGATGCTTTTGGAACGGGAACAGTTACTTTTCAGACATCAAGAATACCTGCCAGATAGCCTTGGTTTGTTTAAAACAAAACCAAAAAACCCTTGAATTTTAAGCAAAAAATGAATTTGCCTTATCTGATCCAATTCCCTTTTAATATATATGTTATTTTGGCCAAAAGATAAATTGGGAAAAAGACAGAACAAAACACGGAAATCAGACTGTTCCCACTTCTGTGGCAATCTCTGCAGAAATGTGGAGAAGAAATGAAAGGAGGGTTGAGAAGCAAAAATGACCTTTGCAGCTGCAGAAGACGTAAAATTAAGGTCTCGGGCCACAATGTGCTGCATGATGGAATAAGGGCCGGGGAGCCATCTACCCTATACAGCATTACCTATGGACTGGGAGCCATCATGGTGGATATTTGCAGTCTCTCATTTAGAAACAGACTAGTCTTAGTCTTTAATTTAGGATTTCATATTTCATGAATTTGTATATGATAGCAACCATGTCTTTTTATAATCTGTATTAAACCATTTGATAAGGGAAAAAAAAAATTTATTTTTATGAAGCTGATAAGCCTTTCAGCTACTTTCAAGTACAACTGCAGAGGAAGAATTGGAGAGTATTGTTTTTACTGTATCTATGGTACATTTTTCACAGAAAGATTTGTCCCACCTTAGCGTTTAAACTTAAGGGCATATTGATAAACTTGACACTCTTAGTTTAGTACACTTCAAATAAAGAGTATTTAAAAAAATATCTATCATCTTCAAGTATAATGACCTGTGAACATTTACTAAGGATCTTCAAATAGTTTCTGATCTGTTTCCTAACAAAGCACTGAGTAACATCAATACATGCACTTTGCTGTACTCCAGCAGAATTAGATTAATAAGTTATATTGATTGGTTAGCAATGCAAATAGAATCTGATACCCCATTTCTGGCATCAGAAAACATAAATCTGTTTATATTGTTCCCTTCTGGAGATCTCATTTGCTGAATGATCTTCTTGTTGACATTGACAGTTCCCCTCTCTTTGATATAATCAATATTTTAAATGTGAAACCAAATGTTTTAGACATCTATAACTTTGTCATCATTTTTTTGGTAATGAAGTGGGTGTTATTCATTTCAGTTCAGAGGCTCTTTGGTAAAAATATAACCTTAGGTAACTGATACCAGAGTATCAGTATAGTTGTCAAGTACGATACTGGAAGATATGCCTGCTTTAAGGTTAAAAATCATTGTATTTCTGAAAGATGTTTAGTAAAAAAATTTTGTCTGCCTCATGTCTGTACAGCCTCTGACCACAGAAGATAGGTAGCAGGCTCTGGGGATCACAAGCTGTCCTTTATCAGGTGGCTACCTGGTAACATGAATTAAAGTTGCTGTTGAAGCTCTGGCCATTCAAATGAACCATCACAGGGCTGCCTAAAATATGAGTGGATTTTTAATTTGTAGCATAATGTCTCTATACATATTGTAACTATGAGTGATTTCAGTCTTGTTCTTTGCAATTTTTCCTTCATGCAGAGGAGGTCACCATGCAAGAGATTTCTTCCCTCTTTTCTTCCTCCCCAACTGGCCCCTAATCCAGAGTACCTCATCCATGTTATGTAAGAATAGAAATCATATTCACCCCTCTCTAATTTAAAGTATGTATTACGCTAGCAACCCAGGAGCAAGTTTTCATAGGTATTTTCCATAAAGTATGCAAAAGACAATGTGGAGAAAAAAGCACCAATGCAAAGTAGAAAAAGAGGAATATGAAATAGTAGAAGAGAAGTGGTCTTGCCTCATTTGCAATGTCAAGACCACTAACAGGGCAATAAATCCCCTTCTAGGATCCAGACTTCAAAGCAGATGTGCAATACCTGTGAGAATCCAAGCAGAGACACAAGAAGTGATGCAACCTTTTTTTTAGCCCATGTTTTTGACATCATTTGTATGTCTACCTGGCTTTCAAACTAGAAGTGGTCCTCATCAGCACAGCAGAAAACAGAAACACAGGCATAATTCTCCTTGACACATAAACACCTCTGATTTTTGTCCTGGTTTTTGGCCTATTTGTGGTAACTCCAATGGAGAGACTGGTTTTTAATCGTTCATCTTCAGTACTCGTCTGTTTATTGACAATACTTATGACACTTTCAGAGGGCCACACTGTCAACAGTACACTGCTGCTTTGCTCATGTTCTCTCCCTTAGATTCTACCAATACTAAAAAGCCTTCCTTTGGCATCTGAGCAAATCCACAAAATGACAACTTTAGGTTCTTAGAAAAATTAGTTCTCACTCTTTAAATCGCTGTTAAGGAATGAATTGCTGTTTTGCCATTTCCTTTTCTTATTAGAGCTTTTGTCATAAGAATAAAATATCAGAACATCAGTGGCTCAGGAATACTCAGTAAGAGGCCTGCATCCAAACCTCTTTTGCAAAGTGGTCTGAGGAGGCTTTGGTTTTGTTTTTAAAAATGTTTTGGGTTTTTTTGAAAGGCAAAACACTAATTCATTCTTATAGCAATCACATTAAAAACATGATGAAATATCACCAAGAAACTATTTTTTCCTATAAATATTGTAATTCATGTCTTCTCATTCCCTTTTCAATTCCCCTCCTTGCTGCAAACATCTAGACATTCCCAGTCAGAACATGCAAGTCTTTGCCTATGTCTTATTTCTTCAAGTGATTCAAAATGTGCACTCATTAAAATGTTGAGGTCCTCTACTGGGTATTTTTTGTTTTTCTATAGCTGCGTAATAGTTTGGCAGCTTTCAAAATGTATACTACTCTTAGTTCTTGTGAAGCATCACCTTTGCCCACATGAATAGCCGCTAGAACACGTGGCTCCAGCATTTCTGTAGAGAGTCACTCACCACCCACAGTTGTTGGGTGAACATGCCCCATGCAACAAAAAGGAAACCACAAGTTCCCACAAGTATGAATATTGTACCTTGGTTTCATCTGAATGAAGATGTGCAATATATATCTAGAGATCCAGAGAACAAGGTTGTGTTGTGGTATGCTGCTTCTGATAGTTTTAGGTATTAGTGACATCTCCATTCTACGATCTGTGAAATACTTAACCATTACCTGTTTCTAAGACAAGGCATAAAAAAGTAATAACTCTTTCAAAAGCAAAGACTCCTGAAGACTTCCCCGCTGTCAATTTTTTTCTAAATTAAGTGTAATGTTTGTGGAGTTCAATCTATTGCATTTTCCATATTTAATAGAGAGTAGGTTTTAGAATTATTATTTCGTCACATTTCTGAAAGCATTATCATGGGATGCTCATCTAAGACTCCTTATTAGGTAATTGTTATCCTTGAGTAGTATCCTTGAGTATAAACTTTGTGTGACCAAATATTTAAAGATGCTTGTAGTGCAGAAGGCCCTAATGACTGCTTGAAGGTTTAATTCAATGCACTACATGTTATCTGAATGTTCGGTATATGGGTGACTATGAACACGTGTGCAAGAGGCGATGTTTATATAAGGTGCAGGGGGACATCTCATTGTTCAAAAAAGTGTGCCTCTCAAAAGAGTTTTGAAGATGGTGTTGAGGAATTGATCATCGAGTGGTAGTTTATCACAGCTGCATGCACTAAGAGAAGTGACATCTTTTTATTTGGCAAAGAAATTTGGAAGACCATAAGGCACCTCTCAGATGTATCAAATTAGACACCCATAATTGCAAGTTTTGAATATCTTGAGTTTGATATTTGCAGTGACCTAAGCTGATCCCAGTATCATTTCACTGACTGCAGCAGCCATACAAAGCAATGAAGTTGCTTCATTTGTTTTACTGTTAATTTCTAGGTAAGCTCTTTTTTAGCCTTGTAGACATTTGACATGCCATTCGGTCATGCTGTATGGTTTCACTTGGTTCTTAATTAAGCTGATAGTCTTTCAATATAGTCTTTTCAGTCTGTGTAATATTAGTTTACTGTTACAGTTAGTCCAGTAAGCAAACTGCATTTCCCTCTTTCTAACTGGGAATGTTTGCTATTCTGTGTTTTTTCAGTGTTCCTGTCTCTAGCTTACATTTCTCTCTACTTCTTGTTTCTTTATTTAAGAAATTACTATCCTTTCCGTTTTCCACTCACTGCCTTTCTCCTTGTTATTTCTTTCTGGCTCAGTGCATTTACCTGCCAGCTGCTTCCCTTTGAATTTTTTCAGCTTCCTTTGTATTCTTTCTCCACCCATCTACCAGTATAATAATATATCCTGTTGCAGCAAATGTGTCTGATCCCACGCACGGTAGTTAATCCATGAATTTCCTTAAGGTTTTTTCATGTACAATTTGCTCTGCACATGCCACTGTAAAATTATATTTTAATTTGTTAAAACCTCTGATGGTTATTAATATTTATATCAAATCAAGTTAAATGAATATGTTTTTCAAATCAAAGCCTGTATATAGAAGGAGATTGTGAAGACTATCATCGCGTCTTATTGAAGGCTCACAGAAAGTTTTCAGCCATCTCAAAGAAAGCATCAGTATTCATTTTCAACGCTGAGCCTTATGAATCCTTATGTTTATAACACTCCTCAACTGGAATAAATCTTCCAGCTGATTATCACAGCATTTGGCACAGTGCCACAAGCAGTTCTGGGAACAGTATTCAATCAATGTGTAAACTAGTGAAATGCCAGGAACTTTTGAAAGACCATGAAGAATGATTAGTTAGTAGAGAATAAACAATGTTCGAATGTTGAGTATAGCTACTAGCTAGCACAGGGCTGAGAAGAATTTTTCCATCATTTAAAATGAATATATAACTTATAATTTAGGCAGGTATTTATACTTTGTTATCTCACACTCCAACATTTATTTAATTGAAGCCAGGTATACAGGGTAAGACTTTAAAAGAAATAAACACTTTGATTGTACTGTAACATGTTTGTATTACCAACCATTAACTCACCCTTTATTTATAGTTAAATAGGAAACTAATGGAATATAAAAAATGAAAGATGAGCAAAAACATTAAAAAATATGAAAGAATTAACATAATAAAAAATCCCTTTTAGTCTTACTGGAGTAGTCATGCCTTAGATTGTTGCCATTTATACCAAGTTTTGGAGCTTGATTTTATTCTTATAATGAGAATACATCCTTTGTAAATTAATATCACTTGTACTATTGGGGAAAAGGGGTTTTTTCAGTCTATGTATGTTTGAAAGAATCTAGTTTTCAAGCATTAATAGATTTTTGCATTTCCCTCAGAATTTAGTGCTCTTCTGAAGTGCTCACCTAAATCCTAAATACCAAAATAATCCTTGAGTCTTAGAGGACAGAGTTAGTCCTATATACTTATATGCTAAAGTTCTAATTTCCATAGCTTCCAGCTTATATACAGTGATGCCTTTCATTTAGGCAGGCCCATTCCAGAGTTGATGGGATCCATGGGGGTTAATTAAGGGTAGTTTAAAATCTTTAGGAGATCTTAAATTTTCCCTTAAATATAATAACTGATTTTGTATGCAGAGCTCAACAGCTGAGATATGTAACCACTATCTCTTAGAGCAGCATTTCTATATATAAGCTATTTTTCAAATGATGTACCAAACTTTGGCTCCCTGTTTACTAGCTGGGCATATCAAGAGCTAGGTGGAAAACTGAAGCCCAATGTATTTTTATATTATTTGAAAGAGCTACGTTAAGTAGGCAAAGTATGTGCTGACAGCCTCTCAGACACTCTGTGGTAGTACAGAGTCAGTCTGTTGCTGCATCCTGCCTACTGTTTGGTGCATAAAAATAATATCTGCCTTGTGTGTGACAAGGAGGTGTCGGGATATTCTCTTGGTGAGGCTGGAGACCAGAGATGTCTATATGCTTCATGCTATATCGTTACATTTATAGACAACTGTAAATATAATACATCTGAACTCTGCTATGCTACAGGAAAAAATATGTAGGCTTGCATTCCTCTCACAATAGCGTTTAGTTCTTTAAGTCCAAAAACCGCACAGGGTCATGCGCTGGGTTTATTAGATCTCATAGTTTTATACTTCTATACCCCAAAGTTCAGGTCAGCTGTGTGGCTTTTCCCATGATCTCATTATGTGTGTCAGCAATAGACATGCATACAAAAGTGAAATCTTTGAAAAATATTTGGATAATAAAAGAATTCAAGTTTTCTATTCTCAGACAGAATTTGTAGTCATCTTTTGAGCAGTGCTTTACAGTAGTTATACTATATTCCAAGTGGGAATAAATACATGTTTTCTAAGGACAAGAGTAATATTATGACAGAAAACATAATAAAACATTGAATTGGCAAGATGCAACAAATTAGGGGTAAAAAGAGGACTGTTCAGTCTGGTTTGAAATCTCTAATTTAATATATGGCTGTGTAGAGATGTTACAAAAATAAGAAACTAACGTAAATTACAAGTTTGCAATGTACACAAAACTGATACCCTCCAACAAATAAGATGTTTTGCCATGTATATCACTCTTTGAAACATCTGCCTTTATTATTTATACACAGAAGTGCTGTATCTCACTTTGCCCTTTTAACTAAGTCTTCGTGCATTTAGGATTTGTGATGTAATACATTATTGAGATGTTACAATGAGATGAGAGAGTGGGGAACAGAAAAGCTATGGGTTGTGTGTACAGGGTTGAGGGAGATTTGTCAGTAGGTAAAAACAGACTTAGAAACAACAACAATTGTATTTTAAGATATTTTAGTGTATACCTTTAACACTACATTTTCTTTCTAATGGATTTGACTTTTTTAATCTATGAAGAAGGTTAAAAGTGGTATCTTAGTTGAATAGCTACTGTATATCTAATTCTTGGAGGTTTTTTTCCTCATGATGTGGAAATGGTTTCAATCCCTTTTAATATTCATTTAATGTCAGTGCAATATATATTGCCACCTTACTTACTGCATTAGTAAAAAATGTGCTTATGTGCTATGATTCTCTTATGATAGAAACATAAAATCTCGGAAGGATCAAAGTCCACCAACATTCACCCTCCTGCAACAGCAGGAAATTGATCATGCAAGAGATGCTCACCTAATGCTAACATATTATTATTATTTATTATAGCACTAACAGTGTGCTAGGTGCATTAGACGCCAGTATGAAGATGAAGTCCTTGTCCTGGAGTGGCTTCAATCTCCGGGGTGATCTTGCAAACACTTAACTATATGACTAACTATATACGCATGAAATCTTTCTAGCTCACATATTTAAGTGGTTTTTTTCTTGCATACAAGACATTCCTGCAGGGTCCACAGCACTAATTAAACTTAACATTTCTCCTCTGAATCATACATAAAGGGGAAAGGATCAAACTCTTCCAGTGCCTTATGATTGTATGGAAGTTTTATTAAAAAAATGCCACCCCTTTTCAATATGTGCCTTTTATTTCCCTACACTGCATTTCCCACTTAATATTTTACAGCCAGTAAAAGCTATATTTTGTTATGCAGTTTTATTAAAACAAAGATCTTACTGACCACAGTGAAACTCCCAAAAGGCACTGCTGTTGGACCATAGTCTACAGAGGCAGTTATGTAAACCAGCTCAGAAAAAGGACATACATTATACTCTGTCATGTATATGTTAGGGTTATTCAACTGGCAAATTCTGGTCCAAATCCAAACTAAAATAAGTTTTGCCCAGACCTCCCTAAGACCTCACTCTTTTAACCCTTCTGTGTTTGCATGCTTGCTTCCAATGTATTGAGGAGATCTTGTTGAGCATCACCAGCATTTCTGGCTGTGATGCTGAGGTCTAGCAGGGCAGGAGCTGGCATCTTGTTATCTGCAGTAAAGCTATCAGAAGATATCAGCAGATAACTTCACTTCTCAGTAAAATTATTCAGCAGATTTCAATACGAGTGTGGCAGTTCTGTTAATTTGCATTGCCTAAAAACGTATGGTTTTGTTGCATGTTGTTGGATGTCATAATAACTTTCATTTGTGAAACATCTTTTTTCAGAAGTCCCAAAGATGCTAGCAAATGTGAATAACTTAAATCTCTCAGTTTTGGACATATGAAGCTTAGAGATTGCCAATCCCTTTTCAGATGCTGATGAGTGAGGGATGTAAATCACTCTTTTTCGTTAATTTTCAGCTTAGATTTGGATATGTCTCTTGCTGGGTTTTCACTCTGCTAGTTATAATGCAGTCCAGTCAACAGATGGATGCAGTGGGACCGATGGACCAAGCCAGCTTTTTTGACTCCCACAGTTATGTTCCAGCCACACCAGGCACTGCTCTGTTTCTCACATATCTGATCCAGGCTTTTTATCCTAATGATAGTCATGGACTACTGAGTCCTGGCTGTGGACATCAGGGCTCTGAAATGGACTTCTGTTTCCCCATAGTCAAAACCTCTTGTCATCCCAATTATGTTTCCTGTATTTAAAAACAAAAAAATAGGAAAACACAACAAACTAACAACATGCAAAATATATTGATAATGATAACAAGTTTATAATTACTAAATGCAGAGGGAGATATCAAAGCTGTGCTCTTCAAACAGGATATTATTTTGTAATTAAAAAGAACTTCAAAAGAAAGAAGCTAAAGACATGATCATTATAATGTGCATTAAGTGCAGTTGAAACACCATTTGGGTAAAATAATGTTTGGTAGCAGGGAGGAGAATTTAGAGTGAAGGAAAAATTAAACCAATTCAGTGCTAAGAGAAGCAGGTCCAATTATATTTAGAGAATTATGTTTTCTTAATATCAGTGTTATACAGTTATTCTCTGCATTATTTATTCTACAAGTCTTAATTGATAAATATTAGGTGACTGCTGCTTGCAAAAGAACAAACGCTTGGTGGAACATATTCTGAGCTGCTTTGGTTCATACTTACATAAAAATGAAAACTACTGGAGCATAAAGAACTTACAAAAAGGGAGCATTACTGTGGATTTAGTACAGTTGGTGTTTGATACACTGAGTTGTATTCATCACATATACTGTGTCAAGACAATGCTTACAATGCATTGGATCATATTACAGGCCATAAGCAAGCACGATATTTAAGTTGAATGATGCATTTGGTGGTATCATTTTGAGTTAATTCTTATATAATAAAGTATAAAAAAGCAAGTAGCATCCATTTTCACATAATCTCTCTTTAAACTTATCTGTATTTAACTGTATTTTTCTCGTCAGCTTAAAAAAAACAAGTATAACCGAGAAGTCACCAAATTTAAAAGGGTATTACAAAGACATTTAGTGAGGACATGTATTTATTGGCTTTTTGATGGCTATAATGTTTAAGCACATCACAAACACAAATGGGCTTATTTCACATCTTCCTGAGACCAGGAAGAAGCATTGGTAATATTCCCAGTTACAGACAGCGACCAAAGAAATACAGCACGATTCGGTGACATGTCTGTACCGCGTGGGGAATCTGTGGTAGAGCTAAAACAGAACTAGATTTTTTTACTGTTTTAACTGCCACTTTTAAAATTTTTAAATTTTTAACCCCCATTACTAAGGGACGCCTCTTTCCCTGTTAAACTTATCTATCCATCTAGACGCTGTAGTTGTGAGTGCCAATATACAAACCCAGCCTCCATTTCCGTATTTAAAAACGCCAAGGGAGATGTAACTGCCGGTGGAGTTCTGGGATTAGCAGTGTGTTGTGTTGTGCCTGTCAGAGGGTTCCCAAGTCCCATTACACACAACAGGAGCTCTGTTGCTCTTCACTAGGACCACTGCTTTACCCTTCTTGCGCACGACGTAGCCCACCTTCATGGGGTCACGCAACCAGCACACGGACGTAGGCTACTTGAGACATGTCCTGTACTTCTCCTGAACAGGGAGAGTACATTTTGATTTATTTTGCAGGATGATAAGTTCCCAGAAAAACCTTTTTATTAAATGTTCTATATGTAAAATAAGAATCCATGTATAGTTGGTCACCAGCCCGCTGCAGGTATATACTACTTCTACTTGAAAGAATGATCTAGAATATATGCCTATTTTTTCAAAGTTTTATCAGGATGTATTCAAGCATTCTTCTGTCAAGACTTCTGATTTTTTTTTCCATGCCTTTATGTAGAGGATATTCTCCTAAATCACCAGTGTGGATTTCAGTAATTTGCTAGGGTTGGAGGTATGGAAAGAATGATTGAAGGAGATTTAATTAAGTATGTTTTAAATTTTGGCCGAAGTTTTATTTCCCCCCCGCCCCCACTTCAAAACACTGACAGGCTGTCCTTAGTTTTGGAGCTTCTAGTTTTTAAGGCTCTCACCTTGCATATCTCTATGTATGTGCTTTCTTTCTTAAGTGTATACAGACCATAGTCAAAGCATGGGCATATGTGTGCGTAGGACTAGGATGTCGTCTGGCAGATGGTGTCATGGTACCTAGATTTCTTCAGAAGTCAACTGAAGCATTCCACAATTTCATGGAGATAGATAGGAAAGTAATTTCTGAATGCATTATAAAGTGTTATTCACTCAGAATTGCTTAGAGGGAATAACCAACACAGCATATAGAAAACTGTGGCTAACCTACACGCTCCGTTGTTACGTATGTGAAAGTTGAATGCCAGAGTTTGTCTCTTTATTTAACATTTTGCATGCAAAAGAACAAGGTATTATACCATCAAAACAAATATTTTCCATAAAAAGAAAACACATACATAAAAATCAAGGAGAATAGCCCTGAGTCTCGAATCTTAATATAACTGTTAGCTCATTAACATGAAACTTAGAGGGGTTTGTATGTCCCAAAATGTCCTTATCTCTGCAGAGCTCTGTGCTGATTGCTGAAGGTGATTTTGAGACAAAACACTTGCATAATGGCACGATACAATTTGTCTTTGTGTCAGAGGGAACTGTTTAAATGACTTGAGGTAAGTCAGTGGAATAGTATAAGCACATGTTTGCCCATAGTCTTACCTGAAGATATAGTTGAGCTTGTATTACAAAGAATTCAGCTGTATAAATACCTCGTGCCATCTGTGTATGGCAGGGGAATTGAGCCAGTAGAAGCTCAAGACCTGTGTCAGTGTTCTCACAGAAGGACTGTTTATGAACAGATGTTATGTGGTGTTTTTCACAGAAAATGGGCTCTGGAGAGAGAAAATGTCTATCAATTACTGAGGTATTATGTATAACAGCAATTTTTAACCTTGAGAATGATACTTAAAAGTTCTCTGTGAAATATTCAGTGCCGCGACCACTTCCTTTGTGCAAAGTAGCATACGCCCTTGCATATTGCACAAATCTTTTTTAATATATTGCATTTTAAGTTCTTTTGGAGATAATATATTAGATATTGTAGAATTCATTACTCTGGAAAAAAACCCCAGTGTCCTGGCTGGAAAACTTTTTCTATTTGCTGTTCTTAAAATCAAGCTGAGTTTTCAAGATTGGTTGCTTGTATATTATGTTTTGTGTTCCCTAGACCTATGTAATGAATACATGGATTCAAAAACTGTAATTTACTAAGCCAACTATAAACATTAAATGAATGAAAAAAATATGTATTCTGGGCTAGTCCAAACCTTGGTAATTAACACTAATTTCAGTAGGGTGTTTGGAAGAATGAGGTCTTAGTGAAAAAAGATTAATTTACTTGAAACTGTAAAATCAGACAATATTTGGTAAAACTTAGTAAATATTATATGAATGTATTTATTTAATAGATTGCCAATGCTAGTTCTATTAGACTAGTCATATCTTACTCTCCATTTTTTTCCCTTCTGTAAAACTCTTGACTCCAGGGGACCTTTGAACTCGAGGTTTCCACTGTTCAATGTTAAAAACGGAGCCCCCAGTTACTGTTAACAATTACAGCTATCAGTGTTGTGCTGCATTTTACCAATCTGCTCTTGCTTTAGGAGCCTGACTATATCCTACAAAAATGCCCTGTTATTAAATATTCTCACATGGGATGTCTATGTGTCAGAAGACCCTTATGTGACTTGTGGACAGACATCGTGTTTTGCATAATATATATACTTTCATTTTCCTCTAGCTTTCTTATTATTTATTCAATAAATCCTTTTTTCTTGCTGACAGCAGTTGTATTTATAAAGCTAAATCCAACACAGCAAAATGTTCATCACTTTATAAACTAAACGCTAATGTTTTATTTATGTGCAATGAACAGAGAAAAAAGAACTGAATTGATGTTTACCTAACAAGCTGCAAAAAAGTGCAGTAACATAATAGTGAAGTTCATAAGCATTCTGGCTTGTAATTTTTGGTGTCAACATTTGAATTGCAGAAAGAGCTTATGCAGACATAGCACGTATACAAGTGCAGTTTAGATCTACATCTATAAAAATAACATCTGTTTAAGCATACATTACATTTAAAAATAACTGTACAGTGATCAGCTGGTTAAGTACAGTTAACCAGATGCCGTTTTAAAGTGCCAGATGGAACAATGAAACTAAGATTGAAAATTAAAAAATACTGTGAAAGGTCAAATCAATTAAGCAACCTGTTTTGTTGGCATGTAACAGTTAAAAGTAAGTTTAAACTACTTAAGGAGTGAGCAATGTGAAGATGAAGCAGTTAATTTTTAACTTGCTATTTAGAAGAGGGAAAGATAAAATGCCTGCCGTAGTTCCAGGGTCCCTCAGCAAGTCTAGGGGGATACTGGGAAAACAGACATGGTTAAGTAATGTTTGCTTTGTTTTGCTTTCAATTTAAAATAAATAATATCTTTCAGGCTTTTAAGAAACAACTTTTATGGCAGTTTGAGATTGTGTAACCCATATGCAAACATCTCTTTCTCTTCCCCTATGACCAGTGGGGGACTCCTTGCTTGAATCAGCTCCCTGAGCTTGCCCTTTAGCAGTGGGGATGGCACCCAGAGGGGACAGGGATGGGCTTGGGCACCTACTGATGGCAGGGGATGCCGTGGGAAGCAGCCATCCCTCGCACCTGGGCTCTCTAAGCCCTATTTATTTATGGGAACTAAACCCACCTGCGTTAAGAATGACATCCGATGAAAGGTGTAATGTGCAGTTTTGGAAACAGGCGTGCCACTGTGGTTCTGTGAATAAAAGACAAACATTTGCTAAAATTGCACCCAATAATAAGCCACTGAAAGACAGATATGGGGAAAAGAGATCTTATCATTCTAACCTGTTTTAAGCACAAGGGGAAGAATAACATCTTTGAAATATCAGTCAGCCAATGCATTTTTTCTTCAGTCCTAACCAGCATAAAATTCACAACCTAAATTCTAAATTTTGCACAATGGGACAGTGGTATACTTACTTTAATCAGAAAGGTGTAACGATACCTGCAGGTCTGCTGGCAGGCAAGGGAGCACTCATGGCCAATAAGAGAGAAAGTGTTGATTTTCCAATGGAGATGACTGCTGCTACTTTTTGTTAATGTTGTGGGTTTTTTTTTTCCTAGCAGTAACTGATTCTTAAATTGCTGCAACTCAGAACCCCTGTGACAGAAGCATAGTGCTGGGTAATCCTCCAGCAACAGTGCTGAAACCAGTGACATCAGGAACTGTTTTGGAAAGAGGGTTTAGGCACCAAATCTGGGCTCCGAGTCAGAGGGAGGTGCTCAGTCACCTTGGGGAAGAAGAGCCCTCGCAGCAACAGTGGTGCCATCCATCACGGATCTGAGCATGGCCTCCAACTGGAAAGGGAATTTTTCCTGAATGAGTGTAGGGCTATTTTCAACCTAGGAACTTGATGTTGTTCCTTTGTTTTAGTAACTTTGTTTATATCTGGTTGGCAGCGGCGAGGGGAGGAGGGCAGAGCACCGGGGCGCATTGCTCCTTCCTGACACCTCCTCTCTTGCTCCCACAGTTCCCAGTAAAAGAGCAGCTGTACCTCTCGCATGCACAGCCAACTGTTTAGACCAAGAACACAATGAAAAGATTCTGCGGCTGTTAAAATAAATAGCTTCCCAGTAGGGGGTGGAATAGTATGGCTGTGCCTAGGAACTTCGTGTACCCTGCTTTCAGAAAGTACTGGGATGGGACACGCTATGGGGAGAGAGGAAACAAGCCTGGCTTCTGCACTTGGCTCACTTTTCCTCCTCACACTGAGAATAGTTACCCTACAGATCACTGGTCCTGTTGGATTCCCTTTCATGGAAATATTTTGCGTTCCTGCTGGTTCAGTGGCTGATGTTCAATTATTTTTTTTTTTCATTTTTTTTTCCAAACAGTTTCTCTTCGTTGACAGCATAAAGCAAACATTTGGGCTTGCCGTAAATAGAGAACATACCAGACCAGTGGCAGGTAGCTTGTGATTTTTAAGTGGGTTGCCAACCGAAGTTTGTAAATCTGGGAAATCGAATCATTATATTTAACAGACAAATGTGTATAATATAAAATCAGTGAAAAGATAACATAATAAGTACTTTGACTATTATCTGGGGGCCTAATTAGACCGGTGGAATCACTGTAGTCAGTGAAATTAGAGTTATACAACTCGGGGGAAGGGAAATCCAGCCCTTTAGCTGAATGAACACTAATGGAGCCCCGTTGACATTTGCTGTCCCAGGTATTCAGCAGCTGTTCCTTTCCTTTGCAGAAAACAGGGCTTTGCTCTTGCCAGACCATATTTTCCTTAATTTAACCCCCTGGCAGAGGAAACAGTGGAGAGACAAGAGGGGCTAAGCCCCGCTTGAAGCCCAGATGGTTTCACCAAGCATCCTCCCACCCTCATTGATGCTTTCCTCTGGTCTCCCGAGGTGGTACCTTGAGCAGGATGGAGCTTTATGTTAAAAAGGGAAAAGCACAGCTCTGCCAAACTTGTGCTCTGCTCACAAGAATGGGTGCTGGGAGACCACTAGCCTTCAAGACAACTAAGGCTGTGCTCCCCACTTTTCTCACCCCACCACCCCAGTTGCTGAGACATGCTCCCCTGACAAGCAGAGGTTCTGGGGCAATACTGCTGCCCCAAGATTGCAGATGCCAGCATCCAAACCATATGCAAGAGGCTGGGAGATGTGTGGACTAAGAGTGGTGGTCTGAAGGATCGTGATAGAAAGGCTGGAGAGTATACGACTGAGCAGAGAGCAGTGTGATTTTTATTGGGATGTGTTGGGCTGGTGGTTCTTTTTGGAACGTGAGTCATTTAGCCTGAGCAAATGGTTTCCCTGATGAAGGAAACAATTTTCAAGGAAGATCCTTTGATTGAATTTTGCTGTCATGCTTAGGTACAGATGAGATGTCCGTGCTTGCAAGGCACAGTGCATCATTAGCTGAGTGAACTCACACTGGTAGAAGAACATTTTGGCAGCTGAAAGTAGGACTGGGGCACTTCTTCCTCTGGGAACAGAAATGCCAGGAAGCTGGAGCCTCTGAAGTGTGAGACAGGAGATCTACCTGGTTGCAGGCTGCTTGCTTGTGTTTGTTTCCCACTACACACAGTGCCTGGTCAGCCTTCCTCATTACTTCTCTCCTCAGCGCTCTCCTAACCTGTAGCTAAATCATCCTTGGCAAGTTTTCCTTCTCTTGCAAAGACGGTAACTCCCCTGTCAAGTTCTTGAGCATTTGTTTGTGCAATGAAATCTGTGATGCTCTAAATCTCAATGTGCATCAGCTGGCATGCTCTGACATTTGGAGAGCCTCACATTCATTGTGTGCCAGACACACAACGAGAGGCCTCAGCACAGATGTAGCTGGACCCCAGGTTCATCTTCGAAGGTAGGGAGGGATGTGCTGTAGGTCAGCAAGTGACCTGGAGGCTTTTGGCGGGGGAGGGAAGACTGGAAAGGAGCAGTGGATAGCCAGCTGGCTGATTGCACCGAAACCAGGACAAACAGTTCAATATCATTTTCTTCTGAATTCCTAAAGTACTGGGACATCTGGCTACCTGAAATACATCAACAAATAGGTCAGCTAAGATTGCAGAAGCATGCCTTACACCGCAGCACCGTTATGAGAGCGAGAGGGGACCCTGCCAAGAAAAGTCTTCCTTTTTGCAGTAACATTTTCTTCTCTCTAAAATCCTCTGTAGGCTTTTTTAACTAACATCACTGGAAAATGTGTTAGTCTGGGAATCTTTAATTAAAAAAAAAAAAAGGCACAACAAAAACCCACAGGTATTCAGGAGGAGCATATTTCTGGGGTGGAAGCAGGAAATCTGCAACAACGGGCAGCACAGGCAGGTCTCTGCACACTCCTACCCTTGGGTTTTCTGGGTGCCTGCATCTCAGTGTTCCACACTTGCACTTTGCCTGATCTAACCATCACATGGGGAGGGACCTCTGCCCCCATTTTCCCATGCTTTCCCTTACATCAGAGCAAATGAGTAGAAAATTCTGCTGTCCTTATTTGGGAGCACTTTGCAGCATTTGCTTAGACTGGTGCTGACAAGGATGGAAGGTGTGGGGCAACTGGCCCCAGAGACCATTCAGCTGTGTCTCATTTCTATGGTGTGGACAGCCCCTTATAGAAGACCCCAGAATTGCCAAGAGCAATGCATGTGTTTCATCTGTCCTTAAGCAGCCACAGGATAGGATTGCTCCTTGTGGCAAGGAACACGCAAAATGACCCTCCAAATATCTCTATTTTAAAATGCTGTGGTCTGATTCTTCTCTTATACCACTGGTAGCCCTTCTAAGCCTGTTTTACCCTAAATTATATTTACAGGTGTATTGCAGCTTCTATCCCTGATTAAGGTAACTTATAGGGGCTGAGGTAGATGATGCCACTGTTTGTCCACTGTTTTAGAGAATTTTTAAAAAAATATTTTTAAAGCCAGATAGGTCCTTATAACTTTTTTTCCCCGTCTCAAGACACAGAGGAACCAGTTGATCCCAATAAATAAAATTCTTACAATAAAAGTAAAATATGGAATATCAAATCAAATCAAATACAAAGTCATACTGTTGTTGTTTGTACCGTATGAATTCTGGGGCACTGGGTAATGTCTTTTTTTCAGTCTTTCTTTTGCTAAACCAACATTAGCTAGCAACACACCTAATCTTGACTGAACTGTGTTATTTCCTGCCTCCCTGCCTTTCCTGTCTAAATCTCACTCTCTGCTGAAACAGCTAAATTTGCTGCAAATGAGGAATATTTTGGGACACGAATTTTCTTACAAAACATGGGGAGAAATCTAATGCTGTAAGCAAACAGCACTCTAATTAATGCAGATCCAGGCTATTGAAAGCATTTGTAGTTACTGTTATCAAAGAGAGAGATCAAGAAATTAATGATGAACCCAGTACTGGCATGTGTGATAAATACTGACCACAAACATTTTTGGGAACGGTACCGGAACAGACGTGAGCTCAGAAATTCTGGACCTGGAACATATGGGTTTTAATAAACAGACTTCTGTTCCAACTCCTCAGTTGCTTTTTTTCTCCCCCCCCCCCCTTTTTTTTTTTACTGTACTTGCTTAATTTTATGTAGCTGTGTATGATTCCATTATTAATTAATCTACAAGTTGGCATTGCTTCATCTTCGAGGTTTTCTTTAATTTGCAAATGTGCTGTTTTAGTTTGAGCGGGACTTGTGTAGCTGACATTAGAATGGAAACATATTTAGTCCTCTGCTTCATTTGATTCCTATCATCTCCTTTTCTCCTTCGAAGAGAAGTAGCTGACTTTATGTGTGTGTGCACGTGCACACGTACGTGTGTGTATTATTAGCTGTGCTGTCATTTTTAATCCTTTTCTTTCAATCATCATTTTTCCTCAGACATGAAATATTTCAGTCTAACATGCTGTACAGACTGTTCACGGTGAAACACTAGTAGCATTTTCAAAATCTAAAACAGAGGAGTACCATGAGGATAGAACAAAAGAAATTAAAACACTAGATATGCCACAGTTGTCTTATGCAGCTGTTAGAAATTTAATTATTTTATCTCATAGAATAATGTGCCCTTCAGAAATCATTTTGGACTAGATGTTTCAAACCAATGATCTGTAGTTAATTATCTTTAATAACTGTTGCACATTATGGTTAGATCTATGTTTTTGCTAAACCAATTAATAATATCTTCATTAGTATAAAGACAAGGTAGCTGGATCCTTTCATTTTTCACATTGAAAGAGTAGATATTTTAAACACTGTAATTTACTTTAGCCATACATTCCCGATGATATGACTAATTAATGAAACTTCAAAGACATATAACTTCCAAAAGCTACTTATTTAAAGTCATTGTTGAGCACTTAATGACATTATGTTGGGGCATTGCAGAAACCATCACTGCCTGAGTATTGAATTTGCTAAACCTTTTTATGCTACCGAACTAAAGGAAGCTTGAGTTATATTGAAAAGCAAATTGAGCCAATATTTCTTCATGTTCAAAAAAAACCCCAAAACCTGTTGATTACAAGAGGATCTATCAAAAGTTGAAGACCTCTTTCTGCTTAAAAGTTGCGGCTCTCAGTTTGACTTATTCATGCAAGTCCATGTGGAAAATGCTGGGAAAAGAGTAAAGCAAATATTCTGTATTCTGTGGTTTAGCTGGTATTAATTTTGTTCAGAATCATTAGTTTTCTAAATATTCTTTTTATATCTGATTTTTTTTCTTTTCTTTTCCATGTCCATAATTCAATTTTGGAGCTGGCTAATAACTACCATGTCATTTTAGTCTGCTACCTGACAAAAAATTAACCCTGAGTACAATATTAAATACACAAGTGATTGCCTTGGTATTAAGAGTGCTACTGATTACACAGAGAATAAAGTTGGAAGTTATGGGACCAAATGTTTTAGGTCCCTTGTTTAGGCATGGGAGCTGATGAAAAGATTCTCCAGAAGAGAATCTCCTGCAAAATTTCCCTCGCCTTTTACTGAATGTAAAAAAAGATGCACACTGTTTTTCATCTTATATGTATTTTCATACAATCTTCAAATATGATGCAGCCAACAGGGAAGGCTTTCTGAATCTTAAAAGAGCATTGTATATATATACAGTCCTTCAAGAACTGGTATTTCCCACCATGGAGGACCGTACACCAGGAATCAACTGAAAATAAAAAAAGAAAAAAAAATACATCTAAGAGAATAAAACAGTGCAGTCAACTGTACACAGGGCTGGAAGGCCAGGAGAGAAGTGTTAACAGCCAGTTGTGACAGCTACAAAATAATTATCTGAGCAGTGAGCACCTGGTCCTTCAGCTGCTGAGTTTCCCACAGGAGTCATCTTTAGTCCTGGTGCAGATAGGAAAGAGGGTGAATACGTTTAGTTGGGATTATACTTAGCCAGTAGCAGAGATGGGGTTCCCGGTCCATGTCTATGCTGGGCTTCTGTTGACAGTCAGGGGCTGCTGATCCCATCTCTCACGTAAATGCGACTCCTATTGAGAATGTGAAAGGTGTAGTTTCTTCTAATACAAATCTGGTAGTCTTGGTGGGGTTTGGGGTTTGTAGAAATGCATCACGTAAGAGCAAAGAAAGGAGTGAGCTTTGTAATGAGTTATCTGTAATGTTTTTGTGATGTTAGCCGTGCAGTTTGTTGACAGATGTTTCAAATACAGGTTAACCTCCTGCAATGTACAGGTTAACCCAAGTGACTGATATTTAATGAAAATATTAATACATAATAAAAGGAAAAAGAGCAAGAGGTCTAAAAAAAAAAAGCTTTTCACACTGTATTTCTTTTTTCTTTGTATGCTTACTGAATTAAAAAAACTGCGTTTGAGGCTCTGCAGGGGCAAAGTCTATAGTCACTTTCTTGAAATGACCAGTTCAAACCAACTTGTAGGAACTTGGCAGGCAAACCATGAAAAAGATCATTTTCTAATAGGAACTGTATTTTGACAACTTGTAAACTCAGATATCACTGGAAAACGATGGCATTTTTCTCAGATGCCAGCACTTCTGCAAAGTTGTTTCCCACCCCTTAAACTGTGCCATCTTAAAAATACTGTGTATTTGTGCCAGACTGTATGAAGCCGCTGTTATTAACGCTCCAGTGAGCTGTAGGAGCCTATATGATCCTGAACTGCATAGTCTGTTGGGCTGAACCTTCTTTTTCTAAGGGAGAGAAAAATTATTTTCCTCTTTATTATCATTATAATTTTTTAATTCAGATATTTTTCTTCAGTTAGTCTGAAAATACTGAAATACGGAAACATTAGGCTGTTTGTAATTTATATGTGTATTTGAGGAAAATCTTAAGAGTAAAATTACATTTCTAGAACTGAGTTTAACGGAATATTTTAGACTTAAAATTTTACCTACATTTCCATCTTGACTTTATCAACTCCATAATTTTTTTGATTAGGCAATGGACACAAATGTGTTTGGATGCCCTTCTAAAGTCTAGAAGATTTAGTTTCCTATGCTTTTATATTAAAGCACAAAATCATTCTGATAATCTTTAATATTGGCCCATTAATATTTCTGGGATATTTTGAGGTGTAAGCAAAATAGGTGGCTATATATGAGTCATAAATATTCTCTAAATACAACTTATTCTTAAACCCACTGTAAGAGAATAATGCTATTGATCATTTTCATTCCCTGAGGTTTATTCTTTGATGTCCTACATACCTAATCAATCTTTAAACTAATGCCAAGTTTGATTAAAGATTGTCAGGTAAGGCTGGTACTTGTTACTTAATATTTTTGCTGCAAGGAAGGACTGTCCAGATGAAGAAGTTTGGTGTTTGGATACAGTGAAACCATTTTACTACTTAAATTATGAGCTGAATAACTCAGTGCACAAGAAATCTCACTGCAGAAATGGGTGGTGGTTCTGGAATATAATTTTCCTTTTCCACCTGTGCAGTATATACATGTTGGAGGATGACTGAAGGCATTTTGGGATTACCTCTGCTGTGAGTGTAGCTTAATTTGTTGTTTGAGTTTTTACTCAACAAATATATGTATATTTTTCTAGCATACAGCTGTATTCTATTCCATTTCAGTGATTTGTTATATATCTTTTGAGAACTCTAACCTCTCCTATTTTGGGCTGACACAGTAACTCAAGCTCTTTTCTCTTCCTTTTAAAGTTTGGGCAGCCAAAAAATCCAAACGTTTACAGTATTCTGTGTCTTGAAAGCAAGTTACCAGGAATTGGGAGAGGCACTATACGAATTAGGTTACAGATGGAAATCATTATTCCGTTTGATGAAAGTTTCAGTAATATTCTCCAATCTTGAGGTGTAGAAGGCTTGCTTGTATGGCTCTGTGTCACAGCATCTCGTTTCCAGTGTGAAAGTAAATGAAACTCTACAGTTTCCATTGACTTAGGCTTTGCACTGGGGGTTAGTTTGCACGTGAAATTGGTATCGTATGTAAGCCAGTAATGAATTTGAAAAAAATCTCAGTTGTATAAGCTGATGTTAGTGAAAATATTGAAAATTTACCACTTGAGAACTTCTGGTAATTAAAGATTGCTTCTAGAGGTACCCCTGCTCTTCAGGAATAACCTTGTGAAGTGTTCGTCTAAGGGCTATTCATAACCTGCCTTTCTTAGAGTCACTCTTTACTGCTATGGAACTAGGGACTGAATATGAAGAACAAGCATTTTTAGTACATCTCCATCTTTGCTGAGTCTGTGTTTGGTTGGTAAGCCTTCAAGGAAGAAACATATAGGGAATTTGATCTCTAATTTGGATATCATATTTGTAACACCTTAAAATTATGATAATGTGATACTGTTACTGGAGGACTAATTGAAAAACCACAAATACTTGGAATGCATAAACCAGTCCTGCATTAATGTTACTTAATGCAAATGTATTGGGTTTGAGGTTGGGAATATCTTATAATTTAAGCAAGCTGTTTAAATTACGTGGTTATAACTTAAACAAAATGTATTGTGCATGGGAGTGATAATTCAGAAGCCTTGTGGCCACTTATCCAGCTACTCATCCCATGAGAATAATACATGTGAAAAATCTTGAATGAACCAGCAGTGGTTAAGAATATATATATAAACACTTCCCTAGCTCCCAAGAAAATAAGTGATTGAAAATGTTAACTGTTGCTGCTGCCATATTTACAAACAGGAATCAGAGCTCTCAGGGGCTACAAAACCTTCATTTTCTGGTTCTAGCTCAACTCATCTAACCAAAAGATACCCCTTAGAAATGAGGTAGATGAGAGAGGCTCAAGTCCTGTCCAAGGCAAATGTCTTACAAGGTATTCTCTTTTAGTAATCAGTATAAAACAGTTGTATAACTTGTGTCTGTCAAACTGAGAAAAGAGCTTTCAGGTACACTTAAAATCAAATAGGATATTGTTAAAAAAAACCTCATCTGAAACCAAAACTTGTCAGAGACTGAAAAAAACCTCCATATATTTTCTTTTTTTCATTGACGTGGAGACTATTTTTTAAAAGGAATTTCATATTCAACTGTCCATTCCGATTATAGCTGGGTCAGGAAAAAAACCGTATACTGAGAGAGACAATTGTTAAGCAAACCCAAACTAGAGAAGATTGGAGAGCTGACGTGAAAACCTGCTCAGGTTAAGCATGCACAGTGCCCTAGGACAAAGGAGGAGCGCAGAGCACTGATGGGGAATGAAGCTACTGAATTTCCCCTACTGTTTTTCTTGTTGATGTTTTGAATTTTTTTGGTGATAGCAACCGGAAACACGATTTCCTGAGAAGATAAAAAAGACCTCTGAAACTGCATGGTTGGAAAAAATCTGGTTTTCGTAGCTGTGAGAATTAGTGTGCCACCCTGCCCTAAGTCAGGATTACATCCGGAATTAAATCCAGCTTTCCTTTGCTTTTGTTTTATTTATTATCTGCAGAATTGCTTTGTACAAATGTTATGAAAGAGCCCCTGCATTGGGGAGCTTTTTTTGTAAATGAGCCATTAGCGTGAGTAAACAGGATTTGGGTCGGAGTTTGAAGCTTCCACAAGGCGGCACTGACGCATCTTGCATCCCCGAGTCATCGTTGCCTGTCGGGTGCTCCTTCTCCAAACATTTAGAAATTATATTTGCATGCATTTTATCAAGAAACTGTTCTGCCTCTAAATTTTCGTGCTACCCAGCAAAGTGCCGGGTTAACAAAATAGGAGTTAACCTTGATAAGAGTCGTCAGTAATTTCCTATACAATAGATATTATGCGTTCTGGGAGCTTTAAAGCAATGATAATGTAAATTGCCTATTTGCAGTGACAAACAGTATTCTTTTAGTACTTTTCCAGTATTTCAGTGACTTGCAAATTTTGTGATAGATACCCAGTTGCTACTTACACTTTCTTTCCTGGTCTTTGTTATGTGTTTGAAAAGTTACAGAAACTGGTTTTATTTCTTTGGGTTAACAAATGGATGCAACACTTCCGTGCACCACTCTTTTTTTTTCCCCACTGATCACAGCTAGTGAGT
The DNA here is from genome assembly GCF_031877795.1 of Strix aluco. NCBI lineage: Eukaryota > Metazoa > Chordata > Aves > Strigiformes > Strigidae > Strix > Strix aluco. The sequence continues at coordinate 8,697,632 of NC_133941.1, forward strand.
GAGATGAAGCTACTTCTCTTCTTTGCAAACTTGACTCCAGCCAGCCGAGATCTAGGCCCTACTGCCTTTCCTCTTCTTAAATACATACTGAACTCTGTCAATAAACAGCTACATGGGAGACGTGAGCAGTGGGCACAGAAAAACAGAGTGATTTTCCTGATGACAGATAGTCCCATTAGCATGAGCAGAGTTGCTGCTATCAGTAAGGAGGGCAAGTTTCCCCATTTCATCTACTCATGCAGTAAAATGTAACTGGAGAAACAAAGTTTAATAGCAGTGAATGTGCACTCTGCCCCTCTGTCACCAAAGGCCAGCTGAGCGGGGTTCACTCTGCAAGCCATGCAAGTCTTGTTGCCATGTGTCCCTATTCCTAATAAAGCAGGGCTATTTTAGTGAGAGATTTTAGTTTAGCAGGGTTTGAAAGAGATCTTATTAATCTGAAGAATGAGATCTATACAATGTCTTTTTCTGTTGCTGACACTACTTGTCATGATTGTTTTGAAACCCAGAAATGTAGACTCTACCTACCATTCTTTGGACAACTGAATAGCTTCAAATGTTCTAATTACTGTATTTGAACCAAAATTTCCTTTCTATTACTTAGCAGTGTGAAAACAGATCAGAAGAAAAAAACATATTTTCTCCCTCCTAAAACCTTGCTGGCTCTTCTCCCTTGCTCTGTGGTCAAAAGTTAAATAGGATGTTCTGATTATCACCACTCCCAAAACAGATTAGTGGGGTTTTTGTTCAAAATAATTCCTCCTCCTCTTGCAGCTAGTCTGTGCCAGCAAGTTCAAAATACGGGAAGCTTGACCTTAGCTACAGCCCTTGCCCGTGTGCCACGCATCCAGCACTGCCCAAGGAGCTCAGATAGCTGAGACGATCTGGTGGAGTCTTCTGAGTTCTGCCCTTTCCACCAAAGCACTGACACACCAGGGGAAGAAAAGCCCACAGGGAATCTGATGCAAAGTTACTTGAAGATAACAGAATCCACAGTTTTCATTGCAGTTTTGGAGTAGGACCCAAATGTGTAATAAGTTGGCAAGGAAAAACTTCCCACTGTATATGGGGCGAAAAGGAGTCCTCGTCTCCCGAGTGCTAAAGGGGAAAGTCAAAACCTCTTTCGAACTCTGCCACATTCACCAGTGTATAGTGAAAGAAAACATTCCTCCCTGATCCCGATGCTGGCGACCAGCCAGAGCCCAGAGCACCCTGGGAAATACCACTTTCCAAACCCCGCTGTGCTACCTAATCACACAATGGGCTACATATGCCATCCAAGAAAATAAACACAGGTCTGGGAAGCTGTTTGTCCTGCAGGGCTAGGAATGCTCTTCCTAACTTGGCAGGGCAGCGTAATCCTCTCTGAAAGGGGAGAGCTGCTTGAACTCAAACTGAGTAATGAGATTGAAGAAAAGCCCATCAGAAACTGGCACAGCCCTTCCCTTGCCCTGCCAACGTGCTGCCAGATGACACAGTACTGGGTGCTCTCTCTGTGGCTTGCATTTGTGTCATGATGAAAGGTAGACCATGGACCTAGACCCCAACAAGGGCTCAAAATGTTGCTGAGTGACAGGTTGTACCCCAGAGTTTGTGGTTTCTAGGGGAGGTTGCTAGCTTTTTTTGGTCTCTGGGCAAAATCTCACCGAGTTGCATGTTTCAGCATAGACCATGGGCTCCTCTCCCTGGCAGCTTCAGTAGTGACTGAAATTTCCTATGACTGCAAACACCTTGAGAGGGTTTTGTGGTCCACACAGGCTCTGGGCTGAGGTCCTGGGATCCCAGTGAAGAGAGGTGGGGAGTGGTGGTGGAGGGCAGAAGTGGTGGCTTGTTGAGGGTTGCAAGTTGGTCAGCAGCAATTGCAAATTGCATTGGTGTTCCTGAGACCCAGTCTAGGGCTCTTCTCCACTTGGCTCTTGAGATCAAAACAAAATTCCTCTGAGAACGAGACTTGCATTGATTATAGTAAAAATTGGATCTGGATTTTAAATCACATTATTAGCTCTTCTAGCAAGATGAACTGAGTGATACAATTTGATTAAAAATTGCAAAGACCTCCCCTTCCACCTCCCTCCCTCAGTTTTGGAGCAAATGTGTGCTTCATGGTAACAGGGAATGAAAGCATTCCACAAAGGCTTTTTTAATTATTGCATTAAGAAAATGCACTATATGTTACTCTCCAAATTTACAGATTTGTTGCTTTAAACACATCACATTGCTATCTGAAACACTTGAAACTCTGAGAAGTTTTTAAAAGTGTGTGTTTAGGTTAAGGTTAAGTTGCCCTTGACAGCATTTTTTTAAAAGATTTGAATTGTTGAATAACCACCTTTCACCCATCCCTAATTGTAATTTAAATGACAATATGCTCCCAATCAATAGCTCTTTGTCACACTTTGAAGATCAAGGATGAGATTTCACCCCATGAGTTTACATGGCAAAAGCTTCTTTTTCATAATGCTAAAAATGTTGCATCCTGCTGTTAAAGAAGTATAAGAATACCTGCTCTCAAATAATTAGTTTTGAATAAAAGCATTTAAGTCATACTTTATAGCCATTAATTTGAAACAATTCAAAGCCCTTCATTTCTGCACTCTGTTCACAGCTAAATATTACAATAGATATTTTAGCCAATTGGAAAAAAAAAAAATCAGTTACAACAAGGTAATTTGAACAACTTAAGTTAGGTGATATTGTGAAAGGTGGGTTTTGAATAACTGTAGTTTTATTTTTGCATCACTTTCATTTCTATGTAGAACCATCTTTGCAAGTGGAAAATTGAAAAGCTTATAATGGTGATCATTGTGTGTATGTGACTTTGCATTACTGTGTGCTTGTCTAATAGGTACGTATGGGGTCATGTTACTATTTCTCTAGTTGTACATGTAAAGACAGATTTATTACACAGGGTCCACTCAAACAGCTGATTTTTTATTTTTATATTTTTTTAATTTCTATTGCTAGGAGTCCTAGGCAAGGGCCGAGACTCTCCTGTGCTCAGTGTTATGAAATGCCAAACAGAATGATGGTCTTTGTCCCAAAGTGCTTACAATTCTTGTTTTTAGTTAGAGCAGCGAAATGTTTTAAGAGGGATAAAGTCTGGTCTGTTTCTATGTTGTCCTTGGTAAACCCAATCTAGTCTGGTCTCAAAAACGGAGCAATTCTGCTCGTTGCCAGGGAGAATACATAGGTATCCAATGAGTCATGGTCAAACATACGGCCATTATTAGACCACAAACACAGGAGGAGAAAAAAGATTTCATTTGGACCTGTTGTCACTGCTGAGCTGGTGAAGAGGAATAACAAATAACTGAGTGGAGGAGGTTGCTCTTTAGGTATTTATGAGGAGCTTCTCTCCCTGTGGGGATAGACTGGGGAAAAGCAGAAATATGCATGTTGGAAAATTTAACTAGAGCAAAGGAGGCTGAGTTATGGTCTAACTAAGAGCATTTAGTACATTTTAACGGCAAACTGGAGACAATGGGAAAGAGAAGCTAAAGCTGTAAAGGGCTTTAGTGAATACAAACAACTTATTTTAAGTTTGGAAGAGAAGGGGCAATCGGAAGAAAGACACAAAGAGCGATGTGATTAAGTTCTGTGTTAGAGCAATGATCTCTGTGGCAGTATCACAAATGAGTAAGAGCGTGTTCATCCAGGCCAAGAAAAAGGATGCTGAAGAAACAGAACACAGGGTGCTGAGCACCAGAATGCACGGTTGTGTTTTTGTGGCTTAGTGGAAAAGGTCATGTCTGAGAATCGTAATGCAGAAATGTTTTGCAAGACTGGGCCCATATGTAAAGATTTAGAGAAAAATCTCAATTAAAGATGGAGCACAAGTTCTTACTTTTAACTGTGGGCTTGCACAAATATGGAGTAAAAAGCAACCCATAAAAAAAAGGAAAAAAAATATTTTTGAAGCCTTCTTTACACTGAAAAATCCATAAAATAAAGACTCTGCAGTTGGACAAGTCCTCTCCTTCCGAGTTATCATTTAGCGTAAGATTAGGGAGCTGCCTGTTTTCACCCCGGCACTGAGTTTTGTCCAGACCAGCGTGGGAGAAACTCACCTTATGGTGTTAAACTGTTCCTGCCTGGGCTGCTAGCTGATTTAGAGAGTATCAGGTTGTGCTCTGGGTCGCACTGAATTGAGCCATGCATAAATACATAGCAACAGATATTGCCCTGGCATTACGCTTTATACGCAGTGATCTGAATGTAAGGATATGGTATGGCTGTGTATGACTCTGGGTAATCACAAAGCCTTTCTGTGCTCCAAATTTTCCTACGTATAAAACAAAGATAATAATATTTCCAGCTCTGACACTAGTGGTTAGGGGATTGATTCTTTTGAACATTCATTTATGAAAAACTATATTGGTACAAAGTATTGTTTCTGTTCACATTGTTTCAGGTTATTAATGCTATTGGTCATTGTATCAGTATACTCAAAACACAGGATTTATTGATGGCTTTTATTTCCTATATGTGTCATATAAATGCCTTAACAGATGAACAGTGTAGTGAAAATGATAGGGTACTTCAGAATGGCTCAAAGTCACTGCTGCTTTAATAAAGATTTGGTTTTGTATGCTGGGAGAGATGGAATTCACACCCCAACCTATGCACAGCTGCAAGCCCTATTAAGTGAAACCCCTCCTAAATATAGATCCAATGGCCTCATCCCTGGCCGGATTCCAATGACCATAGAGGCCTGTTTCACTCCTTCCACATCCCCCTTCCAATACACAATGAGCATCAAGTCATTGAACTCTCTTCTCAGTAGCTGGGAAGTGTGGGTGCAGAGTTCGGAGGGTCTGAAAGGCGTAGCAAAGGCTTCCTGCAAGGAGGGTAATTTTCATGTGTGCAATCAGTAAGTAAAAAAACGCCACAATCACTGTAGCTATTCATAAGCTATATATACATTTTCCTGTGTATTGTCACTTTAAATAAAAAGGGCCTTTTTTTTTTTTTTTTCAAGTAGCCCTCAAGACAGCATTCATGAGATGAGCAAATCTGAGCCATGCTCAGACAAAACATTTTAACGATCAGGAGAGCCCTGATGCTTGGCAGTTGCTAAAGATTACATGTTAAGAGTAAGCCAAATCATCAAAATGCAGCTTGAGGAGGTCCAGTGATGGTGTATTATATTGCTACAATTGTGGCTGCTAGAGTTAAGGTTGAGTGGGCATTTCTATTATAAACCCCAACTGGTAGGGTTGAGTATTTTGACCACATCAGATAATGTCAAGTGAAACTTCTCCTATGAGCTGACACCCAAATACATGTCACCTCCCTTACAAAACAGGATCAAGCTCTTCCGCCTCCACCTACCCCTTTTCCCAGCCTACACCTGATTTTGTACCAGGGTCATTCTCTTCAAACACCAGTGAATAAAAAAATTGTAGATATTTAAAGAAATCAAGACAAGCAGTGCTCAACTGTTGGTGTGGGATTTTCTCCCAGTGACTGTCACAGTGCTTGGTGTCACTTCCATGCAATGGTCATGCCGGCATTACAGACCAAACCACACCATTGTATCACCTGGGGTTATGATGGGATCTGTATGGCTTGCGGTGACAGCATAAGTGTGGTCACTGTGGTACAGTGGCAATGACACTGTATTTCACCAGAGAGCCCTTTTTCCCTGGGAGGGGCTATAGTAAACCCCACTGGTAAAAGCTCAGTGTTGGCAGCACATTTGGCATCCAGAGGCAGAAAGCTTTGCCAGTACATTTTGCCAGTTTGAGTGTGTGCACATGACCAATGTGCTGCAGATCTGCAGAGCACGTTGCAACCAGCAGGGATTAATGGGGCCAAGAACGTAACAGGATTAAAGAAAAAGTTGAACTTGGATAAAACTTACTGAAAACATCCTATGTTATGTTGCTAAAATTTACAACACAGTTTTCTGGAAGAGACAGAAGCCTTTGTTGCTATAGGGCCAACATTAACAAGTAAGGATTAGAAGCGGATTTTCTTCATAGAAGAGTGACCCTCAACTTGATTCAGGAGAGAAAGGATGCTCCAGTGATGAGGGTGCAGCTGGGAAATCAAACCCCAGAGTGCCATGCCATTTCTTTGTGGTCATGAGGAGGTTGAGCAGGCTTAGATCTTTGCAAGTATTTAGGCTTTTACCCCTCAGCAGTCTCTGGGGACCTTAAATGAGTGAACGTTTCCAAGGACGAGGCCTTAGTCTGTGCTGCCCATCTCGCCATCTGGAAAATGAAGAGCCTAACATTTACCTGTCCTCTGCAGTGCTGGAGTGGACAAGCCTGTTAAAGACAGTACAGACGTGAATGACCCAGGGGTTGAGTAGGAACAGAGGACGGGGAAAGCCATCCCCCTGATAGATTACAAACACTGTTCTGCAGAAGATTTAAGATATTTGATGGTATCATGATAATTTTTTGTGTGTCAGAATTGCTAAATATTCAAATCACTGGTTTTTGCCAAACCCAGTGTGTAAAAGCAGATGAGAGAATGTTTTGAAAACTTTTAAAATCACCTACAGTACTTAAGATGATGAAGGTAGATTAGATAAGACTAGCAAAGTTATTTGAACATAAACATTTATTTAAAAAATATCCTCTGCTTTGCTGAGCCCACAAACATTGTATAAATAATACACAGGTTCATGAATAGGAATGAACAGACTTCTACCCCTCACCGGTATAGATTTGTATTCTGCACCTGCCAGGACTTTAATAACTCCCCTGAAAACAGTGGTATCTTTACAGAGAGATCTAAAGGAAGTTGTTCTTGAGAATATGCCCCCAAAGCTTAAACTTCAGTTATTAATGGATAGCTTTACAAATGTATTTAGGCAATTAAAAATGAGAATACATGACTAGTCATATTTATAAAAGCTAAACAAGTTAGCTGCCTAGCTGCTGGTCTGGTCTCTGTTAATGCCCTTTGGTACGTTCATGCGTTTTTAGGGTCATAAGTACTTTGTCAATCATATTCTTATTCTGCAAACAATGCTACGTGTGCTTAGCTTTATGCATGCAAATAGTACCCAGTGGGACTGCTCACACAAGTAAAGTATTTACATATCTGTAAGAGCTGGCCTGAAATGGTAAACATTACAGAATAGGTCTAAACTACCATCTTTGGGTCTATGATTTTAAACATGGCCAAACTTCAGAGGTGGCTAGTTTCAAGATGGTGGTGCAAAAAGTTGACAGAAAAATCCTGCTTAGGATTTGGTCTGAGCTTGCTTGTCATGTTGGTTTGAATTTATCTTTCAAAAAATTGCTTCCTTTTTTTCTTTTCTTTTTCTTTGCAACCTTACCTGTGTACTCCTGAGGGTCTGTCTCAACACTGGTGGCTACAAAGCCTTCTACTAAAATGAAAGAGCCAAATTAATGCACTGAATTTCCTATGCAGCTGGGGAATTAAAAGAAAAGAAACCTGGGTAGGAACAGCTGTTCTGGAATTTGTTCAGAGTGCTTACCTGTATCTGTGTCATCTAGTTTGGTTAAAAAACAAAGAACAAACGCCCCAAAACTCAACCCTTCGGCTAATAAGTCAGCGTGCACATCAAGAATTTGAGCCTCAGACAGGGAGAAGGGAGGAGAGTTTTGGAATCATTTATGTACTAAAATGCAGCACAAATTCCACAAAACATTGAATATTTAAAGCTTGTTGTTAATGACCCTGTGTCTTTTGTTTGGGCAAATACCTAATGAGTCAATTATGAGCACATATATCATCATTTGTAAGGTATTTACTGTATTATATGTTTTAAAATGGAAAGAAGTTATTAACTTTCAAGTACCTTTTAGTCTTGATGTTATTAACAATGAGAGATACATTTGTCTCTATACATTAATAATCTGAGAGTTAATACTCTCTTTGATCAAAAGGAACATGATCAATTTGATCAAAAGGAAAAATGATCTAGTAATGTCTCAAAATACAACCTGTGTGTGCAGCGAGGGTGATGGGGTAGAGCACTGTGGCTGACCAGTTCCCCATCAACTTGATTGCAGGATCAGGGTCGAAATCACAGTAACACAGCTATAGTTATCGGATGACTTGGGAACTCCTACAGATGAGACAACACCATTAAATGTGTCCAAAAATAATGCTGATGCTTTTTTTGTCCCTATTAGTGCTTTTTAAATATGTTTTTCATATGCTAAGTGATAAACAGCTAAAAAGTGCTCCCAAAAGCTTCCAGTCTAGAAAGACAAAACTTTTGGACAGAGAGATGTAACTGATATGGTGGACATGGAAAAGGAAAACAAGTTGGTTGATGGGCTCAGTTGTACTTTTGTTATGGCCAACATGCATATACGTGGATCATGGCAAATCATGTTGGAAATGAGCATGCATGGGACCAACAATAAATCAAGTATCTCCTGGAATTTCAGTTGTAGCTGTCAAATTTCTGCAATGAGATGTCCAAGTCCCACCAGGGTTTTGCGAATGTGTCTAAGAATGTCACTTTCAGTTGACTTAAACCACAGAAAGTTGTGACTGTTCTTGGTAATGCAGTTCCTCAGAGGAAGGGTGTGTTTATACCTATTGCCCAAAGCAGGTGCAGTAAATGAGCCCATGCAGAGCTCTGTGCTGTCATTACTCAAACCAGCTTGTTCTGGGTTAGCTCACTGAACGCTACAGTTCTGCCTCACAGTTGCAGGCAGTGTTATGTATTCAGTCTTGTAAATGCCTACTACTACAGTGAAGAGACAGCACCTCCCTCCATCACTGTTTCAGTGGCATTTGTTGCTCCCTTTTTCAGCCATTATGCAACATTCATGTTTGCGTGTTACAACGGATTTGTTTTTTACCACAGAAATAGCTGCAGTTCAGTGATGATAAGACTGCTACCTCAACAGATCTAGTGTCTGCAGAAAGCACAGCCCTGGAAACAAGGGAATAACCCAATCCTGCTCACATTCAGACACCACACCAAAATGGGTATCTGGTCTGTCCACAAGCATCTCAAGGGACTGCTCTACCTCTCTGTCTTTCACAGCCTTTGGTTCTTTACCTCAGTCACTCTTGCTGCTCAGTAGCTCTACACCCACTCACAAACAGCTAAACCAAGTGAATCCAGTGGAAATCCTCCATTAGACCCTGGGGAGCTTTGGGAGATGCAGCAGTAGGAGTAAGGGACAACAAGGAAAGGATTACTGATATGTTAACCACCAAACTCATGTCAAGGAAAGTGTTTCTGCTTTATTTTTTTAATATGGGATAGCAAAGATGCCTGAAAAGAGTGGTGGCACCTTTGGAGTAGAAGTGACCTGACAGGTGATATTAAGAGAAGAGCTCATAGAGACTCTTTCTACTAAAACAGTCAATAATATCTTTCTAAAGCCATCTCCCCTGTAAAATAACATGTATGGCATGCTTTGATTGAAACATTTCATCCTATTACCTTAAGAGCACCAGAATCACTGTTAATTGAAGTGTGAAACAATCACATAACCTGGCCAGAGTTTTGGACGTAGTCAGGATCTAAGGGTCAGAAAAATCCCTGTAAACAAGCCCAAACCAAGGATTGTTTATACTGTTAACAAAATGCTTGAAGCCAACAGATCACACTAACTCCCTGAAGTGGGGTGGCCACTCTGGGGAGGGAACGAGGAGGACTCTGGGAAGCCCTCCCAGACGTCAAAGCAAAGCACAGGGGTGGTGGAGGCTGAGGGCACCAATGTCCCTCCTGTCAGGCAGGTTGGGTTTCCTTTGGCCCCCCAGAAAAAGCGCCATGTGGAAATTCAGTATGAATGAAATCCTCTCGCTTTTTGCATAGCTTTCCAAATTATCCTTGTATGAAAACAGATGCACAACTCAGCCTTGGTATATTTAATGCTGCGTCTCTTTTTCTGCCTTACTCTCCCTGTGCCTTATTTCTCGTGCCAGACTTATTCTCCCTTTGTTTTTATGGGTTTTGCAGCAGTAAAACTGGCTGCTGTTTAGCAAGGAGAGCTGTAGCTTGATTCAAACCTTAGTTACAGACTGTTTCTTTTTGTTGTTAGACACTACCCGCCTCATACTCTACCTGGCCAAAGCTGCCAAGTTTTGGATTTCCTAGAGGAGGCTTTTTATTCTGTCTTCTTGTCTGCACATGTACACACAACCTCCAATTATATAATAGGTGAACTCACTGTTGTGCTATTGTGCATTTTCCTCTTTTTACAAGCTAACTGCACTGACGCTTTTTTGTGTTTCTAGTCTATTGTTACCTCGTGCTGGGGCTGCAGCCCTGAGATTTCCTCGAATCTTCACTTTTCCCACACCTAATCAAGAGCTTATTTTTAGCACATTTTTTTTTTCCCTCCACTTTTTAAGTTTCAAACCTCTAAAATACTAAAAATGGCCTGGCCAATGTAACCTCTCTAAACATTGAAGCGTTGTGTAATCTTTGGGCATGTTATCAGCCTACCTAGGATGGCAGAAGAGCCTCCTCAGTGGTAAAAGAGCTTAATGTGTTTTAAAAAAATGAGCAAGAGGTGATTCCCTTGGTGCTGCTTTCAGGCTCAGCTTTCTGAGCGGCTTCAGAGGAAGCTCCTGAAGGGAGCACCATGTTGTCATCAAAGCCGCCAGCATGCAATTTGTATCTGACAGCAAGGAGGAGGACGGGGTTCCCCTTCCAGCCACACATGTTGCGTGGGCATGAGGCTTCCCGGAGATGGGCTCTCAGCTGGTACACATCTGCCTCAGCACAGCTCTCCTCCTTTTCAGCAGATAAGGAGTGATGAGTGCGCGGGGTTTGTTGCAAACTGGCTCTTTGTCGAGATCGGTTTCTTGGAAAAGTGACCACATATTTCTGATGGAAGGAGCAGAAAGATGCAATATTTGCCTCCAAGTATCTTCTAGATCATCCTTCTCTGCAGACCACATATGAGGAGGAAGAGGAAAAACAACTGCAAACAAACAAAAAAAAATGGAGTGAGGTGGCTGAGCACAAATTAGATTAATTAGCCTCAGGCCGTTTTGTATGTTTATATTTAATGTAGGTTTAGCTACTTCAAAGTTCACATAGTTCTAGTTAATAACTTTACTATAACTTATTATTTTCAGATGTTGGCAGGTAGACAAGTTGTGAGTCACCTGGAATATGAGGCTAAATAAGTAATACTCACTGGCAGGGTTTTGACCATGACTGATTACACTTCTCTGTCTTCTGTGTTAGAAAAATATAGCTTCAGAAGGAAAAAAGTCTACTTTTCTCACTTCTAGTGCCATTTGATGTTGAAATGTCCATGGGGCAGGTTAGATTTCATACATGGCTGTCTAGCTTTCAAAAACTTTCAATCTTTAATCTGCTGCTTAATGGCTAGTACATCCTGTAGCATACCAGATCTTTATTATTTCATTTGACCTCTTTTGTGAACCTAAGAAGGTCCACAAAACCTGTTTGTTTATAAGCAGTACAGTCTAGAGGTTAGTAGTCTTAAATCACAGAGGAGAAAATGAATGGGTAGCTCTCTACTTGGGATAATAAAATTGTTGTCACTCCAACTATAGATTTTTGTATGTTGTTACATTAGTTAGATAAAATACTGCCTCATCAATGCAAATTCCAGTTCCGGCTAGTCCTGTTGTTGGCTACAGAAGCAGGAATTCATTCATATTGCTGGCAGTAAAAAGAAAGAAAATTGTGTTTGACAAGAGCGGAGAGTTAAGATCATAACTTTTCAGAACCAATAAGGGTTCATGGAAAAATATATACTTGGGAAGAACAAAACCCTAATCACAGGCATTGCTTACTGGAGGTCTACAGCTGTGACAAATGGTGTGATACTCATGAATATGCAAAGTTCTTTTCAGCCTGTAATTATAAGAATCATTGAGCCTATATATGCATTTCATAGGAAGCCTCAGTTGCATAAAGCAGCAGATGTATTTTGGTGACAACAATCAATAGTAAGAGGGAAACTCATCATAATCCCAGGAGCTCAGTGTGGACCTGACAGGCTGTTTTTCCTCTAGATTTCCAAACCCTTCTGTGAATTTGCACCACTGGATTAGTTCATGTTTCTCTCTACTCTCAGAATAAGTCTGCTCTCCCAGTCTGAGGCACCAGCTCTCCTCCTTCATATTCTCTCCCTTTATATCACGTCCACTTTGGAGAGAGAGAAGTAAAGCACTACTTTCTCCAAGCCCTTCCTCCTTCGAGCACAGACGCGTTTCACCCCAAAGCAGAACCAGCTATTTGCAGGTTGACAGACCATCGAGTTATTTTGCTTGATTTTTCTGCTGGCATTTTGTTTGAAGCACTGCTTCCATCTGGAGATGAAATAGCCTCGGAATCTATCGTCTAACACCTCTTTCTTACTGATGTGTTTTGCAGATGAAGCCCTGGCTGGACCGAAGTCAGCAGCAGTGGCTGAAAACACAACCTCACATGTGAAGGTCGAAGCTGAGTGCAGGTAGGGTTAAACTCAAGCTGCAGCTGGCAGAGCTGGGACTTGGGCTCTGCCTCCAGGCTTGATATATCAGGGGATCTCTGATGGATGGAGGAGATGTTGAGAGATGTGGCTGTTAAAGATTTCCCTTCACTGTTGAAAAAACAGAAAAGTTTAAATTCAGGAATTATGCAACAGATCCTAGAATTTAGCCTTCTTAGCTCAAATGAAATAATGTCCAAAACCAAAAAGATGAAAAAGAAAAAAAGAAATCCTGATAAATTCAGAATCAAGTCAGACATAGGAGACAGGTAACTAAGACACCTGTAGCAACTTATCATGGAGGAAGATTATTATTACTGTGTTATGTGTATCTGGGGACAGAAACAGCTGTTTGCATTTTCTAAATATCACCCTGGGACTAACATCTCCCCATACCAATGTAAACATATATTTTACAAATTGAAATACCTGTTTATCAGCAATATTAAAGTATCTGTGTTTATGTCAGGCTTATTTCGGCAGTAAATTACGTTGCATGTGTTGGTCTTGATGAAAAGCATTGAGATGTATTCTGTGTTAGGAAGGATCATCTCAGTATTTTGCGCCTTGCTTTCACTGCTCCCATGTCTGCTTTCACGAGATCTCTCAAGCTTTCTCCATACTGTGTGCAAAGCTCTCTGGAAAATACCGGGTCCGCGTCTATATGGTCAGTTACAGGCACTATTAAACCCAAATGCTTATTCAGGTGTTATGAAGGTGGCCCATCAAAATTTTGACAGGTTGTTTGGAGTTAACTGCAAATATCTGGAAGAAACATATGTGATCTGCCCTTCAAAAAAATCACGTGGAAGGCATAAACAGGTTATCAAGACAATTATTGTACGGTGTAAGACTGTTTAGGAAATAGTTCTTTTTAGGGAAAAGGCAATAAAATTTGATGTGTTTAAGAACAATAGGATATTTAAAATACTGGAAAAAAACGCCTACTGTACGAAATCACTGTGTTCCAAGAAGCTACATTATATGTCAGCGTATCTTGGCTCTTTGTTCTTGTTAGCTTAAATGAGACAAAATACTTGTCTTAGACGGCAGTATACTTACTTTCTAAACCTGTGGGTTTTGGCATAGACAGCCTGTGTCAGAGGGTACAATCACTGTGGCAAAGCGAGATGTAGGGAGCCACAGATTTACTGACTATAAGCCATCAACTTTTTTTCTTCTCAAAAGGTTGGGATCTAACCCTCAGCACACACCTACTCAGGGAAGGAAGGGGCACCTTACACCACCCCCATGTGGGCAATAGCACAGGGCAAACAGACCAGAGTCCATGCCAGAATTGCTATAATTTTTTCCTAGGCTGGGGGAAATATTGGCCCCAACCATCTGCACAAACCGAGACAGGACAGGCGGAGGAAGTAATGAGAATGGACTTTGTGATGCTTTGAGTTTGGGGACAAACTAGGTGACAAACTCATTTAGAGCCGGTAACAAACTAGTTTAGGCTTATGGCATTATAGCTGTGTAGCACTCTTTGCTCAGGACTCATGGTATTTTAATGCCTTTGAACTGTTTACTTTTTGCATGCCGAAGTCAGATGGAGAGGTGTACATCTTCATGGCTAGATGGATGTGTTAAGCATGAAAAAATGGCCCTAAAATACAAATGAGTGACCTGTGGTGTAGCAGAAGGGGATCTTGTCATGCTGAGTGCTGTGCAATCTGTTGAAAGCAAGCCTTCATATTGATTAACTACCTTCTCTCTACTGCCATAACATAACTGAAATCCAATATGTTACATAAATAAAAATCTTTCTGGTTATTAAGGGGTCATTTATTTGGGGAAAATGTCCACATGAGTGTGTAGTCCTTATTCATCCTGAATAGAAATGATAAATAATTGGGCTTTATGTGGAAAACCTGCAGGGGGTAAAAGACCGCAGGGGTGGAACGCTCCTTCCACAAGTGGGGTCAGGGTGCTGTACTTGGTGTCACCAATTTTCACCCTGGCAGCACCTTCTACCTCTGGGACTTCCGCTGCCCCTGGGACCCCCAGGCCAGGGTGAGAGCCAGGCACCTCCAGCGATGGGCGTTGGGCACAAATTGGGTTGGTAGAAGCAAAACTCTTGAGACCGACACACACAGATGATTTTGTAGGTATGAACTAGACCAGTAGAAAAAAATTTTTGCCCACAGACTTCAAAAAACAACAACAAAAAAAGGCAGAATATAGCCTCAACTACAGAATTGCTGCCTGGCACATTTGTACATTTCAATTTCCAATAAGCCACGTTCTCTAATCACAAGACTTCTAATCTTCTACCACCGAGTCACAGATTTTGAATTCAAATTTCCTTCTTTTTGTCTGTATTTAAAAAATAATAATAATCATTTTCCATCTATTACAAATAACAATACAGATCCACAGACTGAATGCTGAAGTTGTAATTCAATCTCAGGCTTTGGCTGCCATTCATTGATACCTCGAGCTGTGCTCTTATTATTTATGACATCAGCAGAAACTCTCGATTGAATTGCAGCCTTATATTTAATTAGGGACTATGTATTATTTTGTATGCAATATCCAGAATTAAAAATAGCCCCTTTCCAGAGTATAATGGGGAAAAGGCAGCAAAGTTTGAATATATATTCTAATTGATATTTCTTGTACTTATTCTAAAAGTAATCAAAACGTATGTTAAATATTAATTATAATATTTTTACTGCATTGTGCACCCTGATTTATTGCTGCCTCTTTTGGTTCACTTTTTAATTACTGTACATTATAAGAAAACTAAGGGGTTTTTAAATAGAAGAGTTATTTAGCATTGAAATTAATGTATAATTGAATATCAATCCTCATAGCGAATGTTATATTAAACGTAATGAACAAAAGGTGTATTTAACACAGTTTGCAAGTTTTTTTTTTTTTAACTTTTTTATTTTCTCTCCTCTCACAACATGCCTCTCAACTCTCTCCACATTTAAAAGTCGGGGACAAAGCTCATAAAGGAACAAAAGACTAAAATCAGGGATGGTCTTTTTTTAAAAGAGGTACAGTTTCAAAGCCTGGAGGAAAAAAAAAGATAGAAATCAAAGTGCTCTTGAATACAGAGAACATTTTAAAGGAAATATTGAACTGTTTGCTTAAAAATCTTACATTATTGCCTTCTTTTTTAACTCAATTCCTTTTTGAAGGAGAACACCAGATAGGGACAAAGAGAATATTTTCATGCAAAAATCAGGCACAGGTACAGAGGCACAGCCAGACATCATTTCAAGTGGGCACAGGAATTTAATTCAAGTTATTCTCTCCTTTATTCCACATTTAACAAAGTTGAAGGATTTATCCACCTCTCTGACACTAGTGCAGACTTCACTAGGTAACATTTGTATCCAGTGGCAAGTAAATATTGGGCTGGATTTTTATGTCCACCTGAAATGGATTCTGGCTATAAACCTCAGCGGCTGTAGAAAATAAGTTTTGCATCACTGTGGAGCTCTGCGCGAAGATTTGTTAAGCTGTTATCCATAAGAACAAAGAGATAGCCCTTGTTTACCCACCTAGGTCTAACACAAAGGCAGCACAGCCCATTTTTTGCAGGGGTAAATTCACCTGATATTTGGAGGCAGCAAGATCTGTGAGTACTGGGAAAATGGTACACTGGATGAAAGTTGTTGTGATGTAGCAGTGGGTGCTTTAGAAATCCCCAGGCAGATGGAGGTGATGTAACGGGCCCTCACTAGGTCCCTGGTGTATCTTCATGGGAGAGGGGAGAAAGCACAAGGTGATGCCTTCTACCCCAGGGAAGGTCCGAGCCCCTGGCTGATGGCGGCTCGACCCACTAAGCCTGCAGATGTGGGGCGTTTGGAGGGATGGATAAGCTGTTTGAAGCAATATTTACAGATGTGTTATCATTAGCCTGAGAACCTTCTTGTCTAAGCTACATGACCTGGTTTCCTGAAAGGAGAAATGAAAAAACATGTTTGTTTTTAAATAAATAACAGATCCCTCACTAAATCATCTAACATACTGTCTATTTATATTTCATAAGGACAAATGTTTCTGACAACTCTCATAATAGGTCTGTACAAGTATGCCATGTTCTTCCCAAGGAGGCTTCTTTGAGTGACATAAATTGCCATTAATGAAAATTTTAACAATTCAGGCTAAATAATTTTTTAACTTTTAATGTGCAGAGATGCAACATAACATGTCAGGCCTTGCGAGAGAAGACATTTGTTTTGGAAAGAAGTTGCAGAGTATATTTATTCATAGACCAAAATAAAAGCAGCGTGAGCATTATTTTTTAATAGCTCTGCTTGTTGTGCGGCTGTACAGAAACACCGATGTATTCCTTCAGTAAATACTGGAATATACAGCGCTGTAGTGCCTTTAGGAAATCTCAAGTACCCAAATGTTAGAAGTACAGATCTTACAGCATTAAACAATGATGTTGACCAAGAGGTCACCTGAGACGGTGGGACTCTATGTGAAATCATACCACAGCTCAGTTCTCTGGTCCTTAATGACGCGAACACCCACTGAACAGCCAGCATCAAGACCAAAAAAAATTATTATTCCTCCAGAAATCCCCCACCAGCAAAATCATGATGTTGCAACCCTAAAACACAGGTAATGGAGACATCACCCAAGGGAGCAGGGAGGGGAACTTTCTTGTCACTCTTATCACTCCTTTCCTCATCAAGCTATGTCTGGGTCCACTAATCCATTTGAAAATCCTGTATCACTGTCATTTACTCTCCTCTCTGCCCAGGGACCACTGATGTTGGCATTGACAGGTGCCTGTCACTTCTGATGAATTCTGGATCTGGTCCACTGGACTTGTGCAAGGCAGGAGAGGATCATTAGGATTTCGCAGTGTTAGTTCCAGCTTTCCTCTTATATAATAGCAGTACCATCTGAAAGTCACAAAATATAGTTTCAATAAATGACTTTCAGATCAGATAAATGTTTCAGTTTTGCTCTGGAGTTTACAAGACCTGACAGCCATCTATTTTAAGTGTACAACAGTCTTTCAACCATTGTTGTTTAAATATCTAATAACTCTTACATAAGAACTTGGCACTAACAATGCCATCATGCATTTATTTGAAAAAGCAGTAAACTTATCCCATGGAAAAGAAAATGTGGATATAGCCACCTAACAATGTATTGGGCAGGCATCCTTATTGATTCAGTCACAGTAGATTTATTTTTTAATATTAGCCAGTTGAAACAAAAAAGTTTTCATGCAAATTAAGCATGCATTTTCTGAAGCCAAGTTGGTGGGGAGTGAAAATGTGGTCTCTTACTATAATGTAGGATCCTTTCTGTGTTACAAGCATAGAAGTGACTCTAATAACTGTATACATCAAAATCGTGCTGTATTTGTAAAATAAAAGTATGCAGCTCTGTTGTCTGTATATCCTTCTGAAAGACTTCAGTTCAGCAAAGCATTTTTATTAGTATTTACTACTCCCACTGAAGTTAATACGCCTAATTGCAGACAATAAAACAACTGAGATTTTTCAAATTAAACACATCCTTAATTGCTTTGCTAAAATTGAAGAGTAATGTCATTATGTTAACAAACAGTCACTTATCTAGAAGAGGGTGATGTAATCCAACATGAGAAAGAGTCAGGATGGAAAATTGGTATCTTTACCATTAAGTTGGCTTGGTGTGCAAGAGCCCTTCCAGAAGACTTAGGAAGGAGGCATGATGCAAGTGAAATGCAATCAAGTGGGGGGGGGGGGGGGGGGGGGAAAGAGGTGAAGAAAATAGACACATTGCCGAGTTAGTTCTTAATTAAAATTAAAACTGACAAAAAAACCCCTGCAGGCAGGCATCCATTAGTGCCACAAGGCATAAGAACGTGGAAATTTATTTTAGTGCAATAGTTTTAGCTTTGTGTGTTTCCTCTACCAATAGATGTTGAATTATTTGTAGTCTTCAGCATGAGTAGTGATCAAGGGAGGCAAAGGGAGAAAACGGTTAGGGCTGATTCTAAGCAGGCAGAAACCTTATGAATTGTAATGAAGTTGGACTAAGCCCTTACTAAATTTCCCTGAAGGAGAATGGCATGTGGGGAATTTTGTGTAGAAAGGAAGCTGAAGTTTCCATGCAATCGTCGATTTTTGGCGAAACACGTGTCACTCATGTTCTTAAACTGCCTGTATGTATCAGGTTGTTGTTACTGAATGGAATCAATTATTCTGGCTCTAATCCATACTTCGGTTAGACAGAGGATGTAATATTTCTTGCAAGTGAGCAGAGGGGTCTGAGAAGCAGACTTGCACTCTTACATTTTGATCTTGAGTAAATCATTTAACTTCTATATACCAGTTTGTGTGTGTTAAATAAGAATGTTATATATTTGCCTGATTTTTAAAAGCATTGGAATGTGGGGAAGAAAGTAGCATGACTGATGTTTTTTATCATAGTGTGGTTTCTATCTGATTTTCTTTATAATGCACGCACTAGTGCAATCCTGCTTTATCTTGTGAACCGCAGAAGCAGCTGCAAGTATCTAGATATCCTGTTTCAGTATAAGGGAAACAAAGTCCAAATATATTTTGACTGTGTCATGCACCAAACTACTGATTTTTTTTTATTTTTTTTTTTTTTTTAAGCTTTTCATAATTTCAGCTTAAGCAGTACAACAGGGCTTTCCTGGGGCTTTTGTGCCTATCTTCCATACTGGCTGCAAACAGAGATTTCTCTGTTGATTGAAAAGTTGTTTTTTAGAGGGATCATAGGTAACATTTATCTGTCAAATAGACTTTGATACCACCTCTATTAGGTTGGAATGCCCTGTGCTTTCAGGTTATTAAGGTCAGAAAAAAACTTCATTTCCTGTCTGTATGTAGCAACTAATAACTGAAACTGGAAAGGGACAGTGATTCTTGTGTAAGGATATGGAAGAGAGCAGAGCAGGACTGAGGCAGTTGAGGCATAGGTACATTTCCAGCCACATCCCCACTGCACATATAACACATGCTATGGTACAAATCTCAGCTTTGGCTGGATGGAGAAAAAATCATTATCTGTACCAAGCCCATTTTCTTGAGTGATTAGATCAAGCTTCAGCCAGAAAACCCCTCTTTTGGTGACTACGTCCTTGTGTTTAGGTTTGAGGTCCAAGGACACCAAAATACTGAGGACTCATCTGCCTATTTATGGCTGCAGTGGAGAGCAGCACAACTTTCCACCACTTTGCCTATACTACTGGTGGTAGATAGTAAGCAGCAGTATTTACTGGGGAAATAATTATTTGACACCAGAGGAAGAATTTGCCTAAATTGGCAGCCCTCGAGCTGTTTTTTCCTTTCAGCAACTTCAGAAACAAGGGCATTGATGCCCTGTGCAAAATGGCCTTGTTGTGTGCCTCTTGGCCATGCTGCCTGGGGCCATTCAGGTGAGGAGTGGTTGGAAAGTGCCCACTTACGGCAGGGATGGGGAGAGGATCTGCCACAGCAGACCAGCCTCTCACTGCCTCGTTGTTCTGCTCTTGCAGCGGAAATGAGATGCAGGGATGTCTCGCCTGGGCAGTTGCCCAGATCCACTCTCGAAAGGTGTAATGCTTCACACTGCCTACATTAATATCATCTGCACACTTTGGTCTGTCCCCATGCCCAGTCTCACCAGCAGTGCTGAATATGGCTTTTGAACATACTGGGACCTGCTCAGGGAGGAATGAGCAGGCCTCACAAATTTGGCTTATGTGGGGCTGAAATGGGTTGGATTTGGGTTAGGCTCTAACCACCCGGAGCCTTCAGCAGCTTCAGCAACTAAACTTTTATTTTCTGTCAACTCAGATGCAGTGCCAGCATCCACACGTATTTTTTTTTCTTGTAGGCTGGAATGACCTTTAAGAGATCCTCCAGTCCATGCCCCTGCCCGAGCCAGGGTCAACTCACCTTCCTCCTACCAGCCATACTCAAAATGTCAAATTCCTTGGTGTCACCCTCCCCTTTACAGCAACATATGGGCTATGCACAAGGAATTCTCATGGTGATTCTGTAACAAGTGGTGTTAGAGGCCTCCCCATCATTACTGTGAATATGTGAGTCAATATTTTTCAGATCTTTCTCCTTGTCCCCTGACTCCTTCAAGGTACTTCTTTAAGTTCAGCACTCACCGTTGTGTGACGCTCTTTCTGTTCTGCATTTTCCTCCTCCTATGACTTTTTCACTTTCCTCCTAAACTTCCCAGTGGCCTCAAAGAACAAATCAAGTGGGAAAACAGTCTTGTAAACAAGTCACTTCTCCTAAGTGGAAAAATGTCATTGTAGTGGTGATCACCATAGAGTCTTATTCATCTGCAGTTGCTCAGATCAGTTATTTGAGTCCTTGAAAGATTTTTCCCTCACACAAAGGAAAAGATGCTCATGGATATCTTCATAGAATTGGAGGCACAATTTATTTCCTCACTTTTCAAAATGTTTTATTCTCTTTCTCTTTTGCTGTCCCCCAAAATGTAACATCTTTCTTAGCATGTTCTTTAAATTATCTACTCCAACTCTAAGGAACTTTGTGCACCTGTGAGTTCAATAAACCAAAATGTACAGGGTAGCTTCCCTGGCTCACTTTAGACTAATTAAATGGTTGTTTTCATCAGTTCTTGCAATTTATTTTACTATAGATAACAGGAGAATATATCAGCCTTGGAATTGTATTAAATATTTCCATCATAACATATTGTCAACAAAAGTCCTGCTGAATTAATGACTTGTGTGCCTGTTTGAAAGTGGGATTGTACTTGTCTAATTGTGGCATCAGTTGTCATAGTGACTATCAGGCAATCCGGCAGCAAACACCCTTCCTTGGCAGGGTTTAGGTAAATCAGCCTTTGTGCAGTTGTCAGCTGGAGATTTATGATGGTAAAAACTATATTTGGCAGCCAGATCAATGCGTTGACCACTCTTTGTGCTCCTGCCCTTATTTTAACTTAAACACTTGATATTCCACCTGAATATTAAGAAACCATATGTCTCCAGAGCTGTTTTGTTATTAATAGATCACTTTTTATAAACTGTGTGTAGGATGACTGGTTATTTGTATATATGTCCAACAAATGCAGTTGCTGATATTTTCTGAACACGTAACTCCAAATGTCAGATCTTGCAAGCAAGTGGATATTAGAGGGTACCTTTTTATGCCTGCTATTAAAACATGTCGAGTGATCTATAAATTACCCTGTTGAGATAAACAGCGGATTAAAATAAGGCACTCCCATTCTGTCATCACTGTAATATTAATCACTGGAGTTTTGGTCTTTAATGTTAAAATGTACCTTTTAGCAGTATATGTCACTCCGTATTAAATTACATGTTGACTGACAGATTTTTTAATCAAAACTTGCATTCTGATTTTTGTTTTCTTCATAATGTCACAACAAGGTAAGAAAATAATTTTGCTGATGCCTCTGAATTTTTTTTTAACACTTGGTGTTTTATTTTTGCTCATAGGATTCATTTTTCTTAGTGCTTTTCTCAAGTTTAACTCTTGTTTGTTTCACTTGAGCATATGTACATGCTTATTTTTTCTTATTGTATCAGTTGGTGAAGAAAAGGAATCAGAAATTTAATTAAATAGATTAAAACTATACAGAATTTAAACATAAATAAAAATTTCATGATGCCAGTTAACAGAGGGAAACATTTGTATGGCCACAAGTATGTCACTTGACTGGGTCTGTATAAAAACCAAATGTTTTCTTGACTGGATCTATTGTTTACCATCATTCCAAATAAAGTTATGCTAGTGGATTTAACAGCATAGATTTACTCTCTTAAAAGCATTGGACAATAACAGGGCCATGTGTGTAAATGTTTTTCTAATCCAAATATGCAGCTTTGAGACTGCCTATTTTGTTTCATAGGGGAAGCGGGCTACAGCTCTTCTTGTAAAACTATAAAACTAATCATTCAGGACAAGAAATCACAACCTTTTTGGGTTTGGTTCTGTGTTATGTCTTCAAAACATTGAAGGCCAAGTTCTCCGTTGCCATATGTGGGTACTGCTGCTCCAGAATTCACATCAAAGAGCTCACTACATTTAAAGTGCTGTAATACTACATGACAATGGGTGCAATAACAATTTTACTGGTAAACAGCCCGAAACACACACTGCTGTTGACATTCCACATTTTTATATGGTCAGAAAACTTCTGATCTTATTAGGATATGTATTTTGTGTCCTTGCCTTCCAAAGCAATTAAAATACAAATTTAATTTGAGAGATTTCTAGCTGTATTCCGACTTCCAGCGTCTCAACGCATTGGGAATGTTTTCCTTTTGTTAAGGTGATTTGACTTTGCAATCTACCATTTATGGGCTTTTTTGGTGGATGATTTCTTTATTCCTGTTGGCTCTGGAAGAATTTTTGCAACCATGCATTTGCCATCTCTCCTTCCCCTCCCCTGCCATTGTGTTGAAGAAGACAGTAAGTGTCCTGACAGGGAACCACCAGGCAGAAGTAGCCCTTGTACCACTGTTGTGATGAGAGGGCTGTTAATTGATCTGCTACAGCTGAGTGTGAGGTGAGGAGCCAGGAGGGAAAATGTGAGGAAGGAAGGAGGGATGCTCCCAGCATAAAGCTGAGCTTGGCAACAAAGAGAGGAAACTCCAAGCTAAGAGAGGGCTTTGTATTTCAGACTGAATCCAGTACTGAAGTGAAGAAGACTTGTTCTTGAAGGAGATGACAGAGTTATGAGTACAGAGCAAAGAGAAAGAAAGGCAGAATTCAGTAGCACATAGAGTAGATTCAGAGATAGTAATGGTTGGGGTAAATCAGTAAGTCCTGTCAGCCGTGGGACATTTGTATGACAAAAGATGGATGAATTGGGAGAGGAATACTGAAGGAATATCCTAGAAATGGAGAGACTGGAAAAGCTGCCATCCTAATTACAAAGAGGGATCCTGGCAAGAAAGTGTTTAGATGTTATCAGTTAAAGGTTATCTTGCTCTTGTTGGGTGCGTGCTGAAAGCTGGGGCTGGAAAAGGGAAATATTTCTCTCAAACATTTTTGTAACGCTTTATCAGTTTGTTAACATTTGGTCTAAATGTTCCCGCATGCCTCTTCCCCATCCCCCCACCTCAAATCCCAGGCGTCAAAGCTCCTTTCACAACATATTGATAATAACCAACACAGTTGTCCGTCTTGGAAATAATAAAAGCTATAGACCGTAATAGATTTTTAAAGTTACATTTCGAGTTTAATGCTTATAACTATATCACTGGGAGCAGGTACTTGGCACAAATGTCTCCATTGGAGCATAAACACCTTGGCCTATAGCCTCTGAGAGTTTATCAGTGCCATGGGAGATATTTCCTGCTATGTACATGCTCCTCTACAATGAATGAACAGCTTGCAACTACATATTAATCTACTTGATGACCTAGATCAAGAACAAGGAAAATAATGTTGATAAGTCAGTCACTTTTCCTTTTTGGTATATCCCTGACTATTAGCACTGGTAGATAGGCAAACAGATGAATGAAGAATTTGTTTTCTGACAGGGGTCAAGGTCATTAAGAAAACTTTATTTTTTAATTATTTGTGGACCAGACTGAACAAGTGGCTAGTGGGTTGTGGGAGGTGAGTTTAGTTCTGCTGAGATTGATCTAAGATCAATGCAGTGTTTAGCAGCATTACAGCATTGGGCTGGATGGTTGAAATACATGGAGTTTCTGTGAATATACATGCTGTTGCAGTGATTTACAGCAGCCAGGATCTGGACTGTCATGCCTGATTCTGTAAGAAACTTCTCTGTGCCAGTTATTTAGTTCTGTGTGGCATCGCCCTGTTAACCTCTGATCGTTGTGTCCTGGCTCTAAGCAGAGAGTTCAAATCAAAGCAAATAAACTCAAGCATTATCTGATACAGGATTATGCAGCCCTGCAGTCATTCAGCTGCAACCTCTACAGTAACCTTGGTATACACCCTGTATCCTTCCTGTTTATGTTCATCTTTTTCCTAGCACCTCTTTAAATTACACACCTGCAGAGGCACTGATCACTGCAGTGTAGCCATAAAGGAAAGACATTGCTTCTTTGCCCTCCTAAATACCTTGAAACACTGTTGATTAATTTTTCACCAAAAATAGCCCACCCTGAATGGATTAAGAGGAATTTACCACTGATATTCTGTAGGCCAGTGTGTGTGAATGGCATCCCACTCCCTCAGCTCTGACCGCTGTGTATTCCAGCCCCAAATCCCTCTTTTCTGCCACCCAAACTACTATGCTTTTCATTCTTTGCTCCTGACAAGTTTAGAGAAAAACAAGAACTTTTTCCAGTTAACTAGAAGTCTCACAATAAGAAAAAAGTTTGAAGTAAGAAAAATATGACTGTTGCTGTTTTCAACAGAAATTGCTCCCCAATGATCCATATATTCAAGATGTATGGGAAATTAATACCTTAACACATATATTAGTGTGTCAAAATGGCATGCCTACTTACCCATTTATCAGGTTAAAGAAGGAGACTGGTGTGACTTTAGATAGTCATTTCATTTCTGTGTGCCTCAGTTCTGTCATTTAAAAACAGGAATATGGATAATAAACAATAGCAGAATGTTATTGAGTCATTCGCATTTATAGAGCCCTTTGATATTGTCTATGCCTCAGTTTTCTCATTTGTAAAAGAAGTGTAATAATTCATGTATTTATAGCTTTAAAGGATGGATAATCTAATTTGACATCCTGCAGAGCAAAATCCCTAGCATTTCATTTAGCTATTCCTTCACTGATCTCAGTAACTTGTGGCCTAAAGAAAGCATGCTTTTAGAAAGACATGAGATCTTAATTTTAAAAAAGTCATGTGACTGAAAACCTTCCACAACTCTTGCAAACTGTGCCCTTCATTAATTATCTGAACTATTAAAACTATGCACCTTATTCACAGTGTGATATTGATCGTAATTCCTAACTTTCTAGAATGTTTTGAGATGCCTTATAAGTAATTTATTTTATTGGGCAATTTGTACAATGTACTTTTCCATCTAGCACTCCAATTATTCTGAGATCTGCAGGTGGCCTGTGCTTTATGACATCCTTCTCCAATATCCTCTTTTTTTTTTTTCCAAGTCTGAGTCATACTGGCTGAGAGATGCCCAATAGATGCTTGTAAAACAGCACTGGCTAGGGTAAAGATGTGTGGCTAGTGATGATCTGCCAGTGATTTTTCTCAAGTGGGCAGAGGAGCATTGACCAAACCACCAGTAAGAGGCTGCTGAGTGGAGCTCAGTGCCGTATCTGACTTTCCACTCATCTTTTCTCCCCAGTTTGTAGAGCTCTGTTATTTCAGGAGTCACTGGAGTGCACGGAAAGGAGCATTCCAAGTGGTGGGAACCATCTGCTTCAGAGGGTGTTGCTGGCAGCTTGTTTCCTAGCTGCATCTTAGTCAGGATTGAGAATTTTCTAATTTGATGCAATGACTAAAATCTCCTCATTGATCGTGTGTGTCATCCTCAGCAAATTTCCGGTGTTCTGGTTATCGTGCAGGAAGACAGCTGGATGCAAATACAGATGAAGTCAAGTCCAACGGAAGAGATGCGAGGTTGTGCTCGCACAGGCGCGCACATGCAGGCACACGTGTGCCAAAGCGCCACTGTCATTGCTAAATAGTTTTTTCCAAATCTTTTAAAGTATAATTCTATATTTTCCTGACATTATGTGTTTTGGATTGGTCTCTGTGAAGAAAAAAAGAAATCTTACTGTGAAATCCAGTGTGGCTGTTAGAGAAATTTAATTTATTATTTCAAATTCCAGTCGTCGGTAACTTGTTGATTGGGAATTTGATTTTCAAGACAACAAATACAAGAAGTTGTCTCTGAGTGGACACTTGGCTACCCTGTATGAAACAAATTATTTTTGTCCTTTTCAAAGTTCTCTTTTGGGCCTATCATGAATGGACCAGCTGCCTTGGAACTTGGATAAAATATTATTCTTTTACATATATAACAAACCAGTGGAACAGTAAAAATAACATTGGTATAAGCTTGCCAAGGGGATTCGGTTGAACCATTAGGTAAGGACTGCCAGATATATATAGTTTCAGCTGTTAAAATTACATATTCATGTGTTTTCCATATATCTATTGGCCTCTCTCTTGGAGAGCTTTGGAATACTTTTTAATAGACGACAATTAAACAACAGCAATTGAGAACAGGGTATTCCCCAGAAATTGCAAGACGAGGAGTGTGTGGTGGCCACTTGCAGAGTTGGTCATTAATCTCAAGGAAATTCAGCGAGTACAGACTTGGTATGGAGACATTATGTAGGGGAGAACAGGACTAAAACACGATCTTTTTGTATATATGTTTTGCAGATTTCAGTTTTGTACAAGGAATGTAATTGAAATAATTCTTTACAGTCCAGCCAATCTATATTTGTCCATATTATTCTCCTTGTCCCCTAGAAATTCATTTGAGCTGGTGCTACGAGACCCGGTGCCATGCGAGCCTGTATCTCTGGGAATAATTGACTCCTATGCTAGCATAGATTTTTGTTGATTTCCCTGGCATATAACTGCAGTTTTCTGTATTTATAAAGCAGTGAGTCAGGTTCTCTGCTTTTTCAATGAAACATAATGTTGAGTAGCTGCTGGGATGTTTGTGTTGGTGTAACTTTTCCTTTCTGAAAGAGTTCTGCCTTATCAGTTACCTAGTTGTTAGGACTTAAAAAGTTATCTCAATGTAGCAAGAAGTTATTAATTAGAAGAATAATCTTTTGTGCCATATCCATGGATAATTACTATTTTACAGATTTCCTAACTGGAATCATGTTGGATCAGGAGTGTGAAGTCTATTTCTGGACTGCAATGAGCACTATGTGAGAGCTACACAATTTAAATTGAGAGGTCACATTTTTGGTACAGATGGGTCTGTATGCTGCTAAATTAGGCAGGACAGTAGGGAAGTCATTCAGAGTGCTCACTATGGCTTACACATTCTCACCCACCCACCTCCACAGTATTTATGTGACCTACAAAAGCTTCTGTTTCTTCACTCACTTGGGTTAAGCATTGACACCATTGTCTTAGGAGACTTGTGCTTCAGATGTAAGCTGTGTGTACAGAGCAGAAAATGGATTGAGCAGGCTTTCTGAAATACTCCAGCGTGGAAATCCACTCAGGTGTAGATTCTTGGGTATGAGATGGTGGGTGTCTATGCCATGTCCTCTACCACTCCATACTGCGGTTCTATCACCCTCATGCCACCTTGGTGTTCTCTGATTTTACATTCACCACTTGTTATTTTGAAATTTTTCTCACATCAGAGCCATGACAATAGTCCAAAGATATGTATTTAAAAACATTTTAGAATAATATGATAGTGAAACCAAATGTAACCCTTAAGTTACAGTCAATCCTTAAGTTTAAAGAAAGCACAGTAAACATATTTTTTTACATAAAGCCTATTTTTGTGATGGATTGGGATCTCATATGTATGCCACTGTCTTTCTCCTGTTCTGTAAGAACTATATGAATGTTAATCTGGAGCCTTCCAGACAAGATTACATATCTATCTATATTTATATTTTTAATATATTTTGCTTTAGCTTTGAGGAGAGGTTTCTGACTAGTCTTGGACAGCTGGATGATTGCTTTTGGGCTTGGAAAATTAGTGTTCTGATTTCCCAGTCTGTAGAAACTATACTGGTGTTGATTAGTTTAGGGAAGGCCTATGGTCTTGGGCAAGAAAGTTCTGATATGTCAAGTATACAGGCATTGATGGGGAAATACTAAAGCAATTTCATGCTATAAGAAAAAAAATCAATTGCCAGGACTTCTTTTTCCTTCTTTTTTATTTTTTTCTTTTATGCCAGTAGTCTACATTTATTTGGAGAAGTTTATTGGCTGTGCAGACATTTGTACTGATGTAACGCAAATGTCTCTTGTCTTGATAGCTTGTGAGAAGTTGGTCATAAACTCCTGTCATGTCTATTTTCTTTGTCTTTTATTTCTTGGGTTCCAGTATGATGTAGGATAGACACCACTGACAAGCTCAGAATATCAGCTTCCTGAAACTGAATCTCAAAGCAACACAACTTTAATTCCCTAGATTAAACATTCAAATAATGAAGAGTAAAAGAAAAAAAAAAAATCAACTTATTCTTCCCTAAATTTAATGGGTAAGAGATAAACACCACATTTCTTTTACAGCTTAATCCGAGTGCCTACTCCAAGTGTAAGTTATGCATAAAACAGAAGACAGTGCAAAAGACTGGAACTGTTTTACAAACACTTTGCACATCTGGGTCATGGTGTGCTGCAGGCAGCGCACCCAGAGCAGCTTTATTCTGTGTATTATACTTTTTGAATATCAGTACCCCCATTCACAGCAGGGAAGCGTAGTGAACAGAAAAGCTAAATGCTAAATGTCCCACTGGAAGTTCTTGGCGAAACTAGGAGCAGCACTCAGATATTCTGGCTCCTGTTTCAATATCTTAATTACATAATTAGCCTTGCTCAAATCAGGTCATGTGACATTCAATCTGACTTCCTTTGCTGTCGTGCTATCTGTGCTATGTAATTCTCATGCCAAGATAGTGTATGGAGCCTTAAATAATCCAAGATATTCTAGTAAGGCATGGTAAAATGTTAATTTAAAAAAAAAAAATCACATAAACATATATATGAGGAAATTAACACTGTTACAGATTAACATAATCAAACAAAATATGGTTCATTACAACTGTATATATTACCATGCATTTAAATGAATGCTGATTGAAGGAAAAATGTATTTTCTCTGCACGCAAATGAAACACAAGAGCAAAACAAGTGAGCTTCTTTTAAGAATCTGTAACTAAGAAATTTATTTCATAGGTAACAAATGGTAAACGGACAGGAATAGTTATTTCTGTTAAAGGAATAAATCTGCTGAAATACTGTGAAACATTTTCTGTGCAGCAAGCCACAATATATACAATAATGCAGTAAAATCCTCCACCAAATATCTGTTAAAGGAATAAACCTGTCAAAAGAATTAATTTTCTGTGCAACAAGGTTATTCATTCAACAGGCTTCCACCATATGTAATTTATGAGGCAAATTATACTATTCCAAAAAGGAAAGGGAAACTCATACAATGCAGTTTAAACTACAGCAAGACTGGCTAGAAGAATGCAGCCTTAAAAGTCAGGAAATCACCTAGTAAAGCCAACTGTCTGCACCTTCAGTAAGCAATGACGTTTGCAGTATATACCAAACGCTTTACCATGATTGCAGGGACAAAAAAAGAACATGCTCCTCATCATATATGAAGCAAACCCAGCACTGTAATAGGCAGGGGAACCATTCACATTTCAGATGCCTATTTAAGAACGTACTTTACTGGTGTATTCCACATTTACAGGTAAACAGAAGATGCAGTTCAGTTCTGGCAGAATTACCTGTCCAGTGAATCAAAAGGTACTGAAAGTATTACTGCTCAAATGATTTGATCCTGTATGTAAGAATATCTGGTGATGCTTTCTTTATTGCTACTTTCATCCTTACGCTATTTTTTATTTTGGTGCCACTGAGTTTACTGTAAGAGGCTAAGGAACTCGTCAGCACTCAGAAAATGTAGTTATTCCTTCCATTTACTGCAGTCTTCTGTACCAAATAGCATTAAAAAGTGCAACACAAAGGTGTGCTGTGTTTTACCTGTGGCTATACCTTTAGCGTCTGAGCCAAATTCATCAAAATAATCAAACTTTGCTGCGTGCCAGATCTATAAATTGAAAATCCCTTTGTAATTTTTTTTCCTTGGATATCTGTCTGGGGGCCACTACAACTTTCTGTTGAAGTCTTGCAATCCAGCCTGAAGTGTCATCCTCAGTGTCAAGTTTAAAGCCTCTGAATTACTTTATTTACAAGTCTTTATTTTCATCCAACAGTCTTCCAGTTCTGGGCAGATTAATTTGCACTGTGAGTTCCAATCTTATTATTTTAATAACTTTTTTTAACCTCTAAGCAAGTAGAATGTTATTCCTAGAGCAATGCTAAAGTTTCCTTAATAAAACCCGCAACAGGGTGAAAGTTGCTTTGTTTGAGCTTTCATTACAAATCCAGAGCTTAAATCAGGTTCAGCGAGGTTCATGGACCTCTTGGCAAATGTGGGCTGAGTGTCAAGTGATGTCAGCCCAAGTATGAACAAATATGGACTGATTTATAATTTTTGGTGGAAATCAAGTGAATCCAGGAGACATGTGGCAGAGTAACTAAGTCATCATTTACTTTTTTAGGGTATTATTAATCCAAAGCTAATGAAGGAAGTCAAGGTATTGGATTCCCATAAGAGGGGTGATCCCATACAAAGATCACTTCCATGGGTAAGGGTCTTTGTAAGGACTGCAGAAACTGCAGAAATCATACCTGATAATTGGCAAAATTACAAAAAATGCCACAGCCACCTTTACAGTTGCTTTCTTTAAACAGCAGCTGTAGTCACCTGGAGTACTCGTGAGGGAAAAAAGCACAAGCAATAATTCACATCCAGTTAACAGATAGCCTCCAGTAGGGAAGCTCAGGCAAAGATTACATAAAAGAGATTTAGACTTCCAGTGATTGTCCGTTCCCGGTCTATTTATTTACATAAATTTGTCAAAGCAGAATTAAAAGCCGCAGTTAAGATCCAGAAGTCCATATCTGTGATTGAGCTAGATGTGTTATTTGAAAATATGTACCTATCAAATTGCAATATCACTTTATTTTTTTCCTGCAGGCTAACTAAAGAATAAATCACCCCCCATGCAAATCCACTCATCTGGTTTTTGTTGGGTTTTTTCTTTTTTTTTTCCATTTTGTTTCATTTTGTTTTATCATTCAGTGTCTGAAATCTGATCTCAAAAAAATGTAGGCAGATGTACAGAAGACTTAGTTTTCCCCTGGCACGCTGTTAAAAACTTATAAATTAACTCTCCCTCTTTTAAATCATTCTTCTTGAGGTGTTCCAGGCAGGCATCCTTGCTGTCTGCCACATCCTAAATTCTTTGGGATTTGTTGTTGGCCTGAAATTATTGAACAATGTGAGATCATCATCTAGGAAATGGATATTAAAAATATCCGTGATTTGAAATGCGATTCGTATACTCAGTGGCATTTGAGTAAACAGCAACATCACTGACTCAGGGACCCAGTTTGACTCTATGACATACACTAAGTGGCAAAAGCAACACCATTTTAGGGAAGAACAGGACTTGAAGATTAATTTGTTTATATATTATTGACTGGGAGGGAGATCTGGCCTCCTAAGCAAGTGTATAAAAAGATCTAGGAAACAGAGGCCAGAAAAATAAATCACTGTTGAAATAAAATTTTTAAAGTTTCCTGCTCCTGAACTCCTCAGGAAAGGTCTCATTTTTCCTTCTTCTCATATTTTGAGTGTTGCAGAGAACTGTGAGCCATGAAGTGCTTTCTCGATGAAGGATTTTGCTCATGCTATAGCCCGAGTTCTGCTGCTGAGGAGTTTTTGTTTACCAAGTATGCTCACCAGTTTAGTTGGGGTTGTTGTTTAAGTAACTGTTTAAATTGCTTATAAAGATTTCTCAAATTCAAGAATGTCCTGAATAGTCTGAAATATTGAAATGCAAGCCATTAGTTGAGATTGACAATAAAGTCTGATTAATAGTTTGATTTTTAAAACAGTTACATAAAAATATTGTTTGAAATCATTCATTTTAAACAGCTGACACTTTAATGCATAAATATAATTACAGACTCTTTAAGAAGGGCCTAATTTTTGCCTTGATATATACGCTAGCAATTGTGTATTTGAAATAGAATCATAAAATGTAAAACTTTTATATTTAATCACTAGTGTCAAAAATTATTAGGTAATAACCACTGCAGGAGAGAATGTGGTAAAAGATACAAAGGCCCATATTTAAAACATAATTTTTCTAATACTTACTATGATTTTAAGATGTCATGTCGTCATATGAAGGTGAACGGGTCAGATGCAAAATTGACTTTTTCTTTTTTTTAATGTTAAGTGATCAATTTACACTCATAGAGGGGTTAAGCTTCCTGGAAGCTGAAGTCCTCTTTGACCACACTCTAGGTGCATCGCTGACTGCTGGGACAACAGCAGTTTACTGGTCTGATTTTCCCAAGTGGTACAGGTTAAGTAAATCAGCCCAGCATCTTAATCCGATGCGGTGCTTCTGTACAGTGCAGACATGAAACACAGAGCTGTAGGAAGTTCTAAAAAGAAATCTGTCATCTCACAAAATGGTGTTTAATTAGCTCACACGTTTTCCACAAGGAACCAGGATTTTCCCCTTCAGTTACTTAACATCTTTCTGTAGTACCAACCTAAGTGCTTTCATAATAGAGGGAATGGAACTTTCACAGCACTACTGGAGGCTATAAAAGTGTAAGGTGGAGGACAATCATGTCTAGTGTGTGCTCTTACTATGTTTAAGACCCTTTTTAGTCAGTAGAGATGGCTACGATCCTTGTACTTTGCTGTTTGTCTCAGCAATCTTTTTTCAGGTAAACAATAATTACTATGAAAAATTCATCTGTTATTTCCAGTCTGTTTGTGACCACCAAAAGAGCTGCTGCTTTTAAGTCACAACCACACACAAAAAATACCGAACAACTTGCAGAGCAGAAGTCTAATGTATTAGCATTATTCTTTATTGCAGAAACTTGTTTACCATTGAGATAGTGCTCAAAGGTTTACAAGCCTTGAAGAATGGAGTCCATGCCCTGGACACCTCTCACAAAAGTGCTCTGCAATTAGGTCTCTCAACTTTCCTAAAGTAGCTCATCGGATCAGACCCAACAAACTGCACAGACAGAATAAGAGAGAACAGTAATGCCTGTGTGGCAGGATAAGGGGCAAGGCATTTCTGCTATTATTCCTCTAGTGCCTTTGAGTGTAACCAGTTTTAAGCAGAGAATCTGTGTTTGTAGCGCTTTACTGTCATTTTTACTCTCCGACTTTTACTCTGGCTTTGCAGGGCTTTGCTCAAACAAAAACTGCTTTTGAACAGCTCTCTACTTTGCTTGCACAGGAGAGAGAAGGGGGACAGGTGTAACTGCATTTCAAGTGGCTGATGGGCCTCGAAACCTTGTAGCTCTTCAGCACCTACTGGAGCCATCCAGGGGATCATCTGTGCTTCCATAGGTGCTAAGTCTTCTGTGCCTAGAAAAAGGGATGGAGATCAGGTTGTGGAGGAGGAAATCTCTTTCTTAAGGCTCCAGGTACTCCTGGACTGCTGCCAGAATGGAAATGGATTTTTACTTCCTGTAGCAAGTGCAATTCAGAAGTGCAAAGGAAATTAAAACAAATTCAGAGAGAAAATTAAAATTTAGATTGAGACACCAAGCATTATTGGTTTTTATCTAGAAGGCAGATGATGTTACATAGCAAACTAGGCAATTTTTTAAATGGTATGTGTTATCATTTAATGTAAGTTACTGAGAGTAATTTGAAAAGAAAGTAGACAAAGTGAGAGAGGTAGTTCAAGACAATGTTTAGTTCAGTGAGAAGATCACACATAGATATCGAATTAAAAGAAAAACATTTATTTCTTAGTCCCAGAGGTGTCACAGAAAAGCTGTTCCTGATAACACTTCTACATTTTGCTGCAGTTCATGGCAGGAGCATCCCAGGTAGGCACAATGTGCTCCCCAGAGACTCTCAGCCATGGCCACGAGATACCAGGCTAGAAAGACCTTTGCTACCACCTTGCATGGCTGTTCTTATGATCCTGCTTAAGAAGTGCCCAGGTTTGCCAGCTTTAAATTTTTTAATTTAAATATAAATTTTAATCTAATTTTATTTTATTGTTAAATTATTTTTATTAAATTTGTGTTATTAGCCATTTTTAAAATTATTAATTTTAGTTTTAAGTGTAAAAATTTTCTGTAAGCTGATTGAATGTCGCTTGCCAGGAGCCACGGATAGAAGCAATCACCAAAATTTTGGTCCTGAGGTAATGCCAATGAGATAGTACACAGAGTGCCATAGGGTGTTTAGTGATTTGGTCCAGAGATGCTCCCAGTGACTTCTCCAAACCAGCTGAGGATCACTACAGATGACAGTTATTTCCATTCTCATGCAGAGTTTTGTAGCAGCCAAACTACAAAACCACAGTTTTTGCCTTCTTTCCTGTCAAGAAATATGTGAGCACACTCCAGCTCTGTTTGCCCTATAGGGGAAATAATTTCAAATTCACTGTTCATTGGTATCGATGTTTACCAATGGCTTAGCTGATGAGATGTACTGCTAGCAGATACTTCGCAGCTCTCAAAGGAAAGAGCTGTGTTTGTAACAAAATTGTCTCTCAGTCCATACTGGAAGCATTTCCACCCTTACTTTTGCAATCCAGGTGAGTCAGCTGAATTCACTCTGAACTGATCTACTCAAAATCAAAGAGGACGTGTTAGTACTCTTGCTTTTCATCACCAGACTTATCTTCTCCATTTAGAGTAGGTTATTACTTCAGGAAGATCTGTGAAGTTTGGAAAGTAGCCAACATAATGCCATTTTTAACATACACTGGGAAAATCAGTTTAACTTTGTGTCCAGTATCTTATCTGCACTGACCATCTGAAAATAATTATATGCATATATATGTAAATATATATATACACACATATGGGGAAAACAGTTCTGGTAATCAGACTAAATATATCTAGAGTCTGTTAAGCGCCTCACTCACACACTGTGATGTGTGAGGGGCTGTTTGTTTGTTTGGGATTTGTGTTTGTTTTTCCTTGTGTATTGTTACTAGAGCAGATGGGCTTATCTTTCCAGAAAGGCTTTTAGCAAAGTGCTTTATCAGATCACCCTTCTGATGTGCGGCACAAAAACAGTTTCTTTGTCTTCATAGAGGGGATGTATGGGAAAATCTCCCTCCCAGTTTC
Organism: Strix aluco; assembly: GCF_031877795.1. Classification (NCBI taxonomy): domain Eukaryota; kingdom Metazoa; phylum Chordata; class Aves; order Strigiformes; family Strigidae; genus Strix; species Strix aluco. The sequence continues at coordinate 8,732,873 of NC_133941.1, forward strand.
ACATGTGTCCTTGCTGCATTTTTGTTTGATGCTATTGCCTTCATCATGATTGGTGTGACAAGAGTTTACAGCAGAGAGGAGTCAGCAAAGCACTGTGATGATAAAATCTTCTGGTTTGTTGACGCTATGGCCAGTTCTTTGTAATTCATGAGTTTGTTCACAGTGGGTGATTTTACCCTGTATATTGACAGGAATTTTTAATCTCTGTAGTATCTCTGAGATGATGCAAGCAGAAGAAGGCTGTTTATGTCTTTCACAAGCATCCTTCATCCCTACTGTGTTGGCTTTAGATGTGTGTTTAATATAAGGGTAGTTATCTCTTGCTGCTCTCTACTTGGCAATGGCCACAGAAAATAAATCTATGTTGATTTTATTAGATCTGTCAACAGTCCTTGATGTTATTGACAATGAGGTTTTGTTGACTTGCCTGCAGAGCCTTGTGGAAATGGAAGGAGACCTTCCTCAAGTTTAATATTTTCTTAGCATCCCATGAAGTGCATCCAAAATAATATTCTCAGCAACAGGTTGGTTTATAGTGAAGCGGTCAGACCTGATTATTTTAGGAAAAATAATAGTTTGATAAGTCCATCAGGTAGAGTTAAAACAGGGAGGGGGTGATACAAAGAAAGAAGGAGTGCTCTTTAGCATGATTGAAAACCCCTAATTTCATGGTATTCTCTGAGCTATTATTGCAAATACTGTACAGCATCTTGACTTAGAGATCTGTGAACCTCTTGGTTGTTCTGTAGCAGCACTGTGCCAGATAAAGAAGAAGCAGTTTTATGCTTTGAGAATAATCTTTGTTAATACATTTTCCAGCAGGGGAAAAAAATAATCCTAATTAAGAAGTTACTTTATGCCTTACAAAATGGAAGGGCAAAAGGTTACTTGTTCCAGGGAAAGAACAGAGGAGTAGATCTGAGAGCTGACGGTGGGATTGGCTTGGATCCACCTCTCTTTAAGCTTAGTTTTTGCAAGCTCTCTGCCAGTTTGGAGCACAATGGACCTCTTTCCGTACCTAATGGCATGCTGGATGTCAGCCCTGGCCTCAAGAAATCTCAACTGCACAAACAGAAATTAGGTGTGTTTCTGTGCAACAAAAACAACATCTTTCTCAACAGCAGAAATTTTCATGCCGTTCTGAAGATAGCTTATTTGTAATCCATTCAAGTCCATATGTAAAATACTTGCACTGAAAACACAAAGATAAAGCAAGCTGTAATAGCCTATAAACACGTGCAATAGAGACGGATTTCAGAGTTATATCTGTATTTATGTCTGGAATATTCACGCCTTGATCTAATCCTCTTCTTCTTAAAGGGGAATTTTTCAAAAGTTCTTAAGGACCCGTCATTGGAGCTACATCTTGAAAAGGGCACGTCTTTCTCTCACACACCTCAAACAAGGTGGCCTGATGTTTCAAAAGCTGCTCAGAATTCAAACGCTTCCTTCGGGTGCCTAAGTGGAAGAGCATCTCTTTTGAAACTTTGGCCACTTGTGGAGGTGTTTAAATGGGAAGACTTGGTGCTAAGTAGGGCATGTAAAAAGTTTTCCCTTGAAATATTTCCTTAGGGAAAATTGGGGTTTTGACTACTGAAATGTTATTTCACAAAGAGCATGCTTTCTGTGATAATAACGGGTTTTAATAAAAGAAAAATGACCACTTGAAGAACAAAGAAGATTCCTGTTATAAACTAAAATTTAAAGCATTTTCAATTTAAAAGTTAGCATTTGCCCTTTGGAGGCTTCATTGAATTTTTGTTTTTTTTTAACAGCATTTTCCTCAAAGAGGAGGCTGGGCAAGAAGAACAATTCTCCAGCTCTAACATAAAATTTTAAGGTGAAACAAGTGGCAAGATTTAAACAAACAGAAGAAAAATGAGCCTATCTTTAAAAACATCCCTGGAAAGAGCTGAAGATCTACATTCATTCTTTTTTGTCACTAAAAACAGAAAAGTTTTCAGACAGCTATCAGGAAGCAATGGGGTACGTGTGCAGAAATCTGTAACTGAAGGTAGATTAAGAATTGGAGCATAAACTTCACTTACCTCTTGAGTAGACTTTGAGCTCCAAGGCCCTTAAAGGTTAACAATAAAATCTCAAATTGAATCCTCATTTTCAATATGAGACAATTTAAGTTATAAAACAATGAAGTGACATGAGCCTAGCGAGGCCAACGAGGACACTTAAACTGGGGTTGTCAGAATGCCCATGCTTTATCACCCATGAAAGGATGTAACTCTCCATGACATTAAGGATGCAGGGTTTGATGGAGTGTCACAGTTAGTTGACACCAGAATCATCCGAAATCGTAGACTCCCTGTCACATCCTGCCACTGCAGAATAGAAACTAATGATTGTGCTGCTCCACCATCGCAGGCATGCTGGGATACTGGTAGCTAGTAAATTATTACATAGCGGTAAGAGTTGCCAACAGAAGTAGACTTCTAGAGCTAATAGCTAGGAAAAAAAGGGAAACTGTAAACGCGGGCTGTTTTACTGTTTTTCTTCAATAGAGTAGGCTGCTGTTCTGAGTGTCTAATGGCACCAGTGGTTTGAGGAAGATATGAAGTCATGCTGGGCCATTGCATGAGTTGGAAATCTATACTTTTCTGTAGATGTTTTGTGAAAGGGATATTTATATAAGAAAACATGAATATTCACCTTTGGCCATGGAAAATGTTTTTCCAAAGACTGATAGATTCAAAACACCAACTTAGCTCTATAAATAAATATGTATGTATAAAATAGAGGAATGTCCTATTTAAAAAAATAAATTTGCAGAAAAATAAGAAAAATATTATTTACAAAACATCATTTTAAATCTTTCATAGACTCCAGAATTCTGTAAATAACAGAAATATTAAATGTCTTTTGGCCTCAGTTGCAACAGGCATTAAATTCTAATGGAAAAATAATTTTATTTCAGATTGATAGATTTTTATAATTTTCTCCAAAGGAGCAATATCAAAAATCAATGTGTAAGAAATACAGAGGACAGATGTACTTTGTCTAAATGATCTTTCTGAGCAGACTTCTGCCCAGGATGCAGCTGAGCACAGAAATGAAAGCCTTATTGGTGCAAATTGATGGTATTTAAGCATAACAAGCTACCCAATTACACAGAGGAAAAACTGACTGATTTGGGATCATCACTGATCACAACCTGGCCGGGAGTCAGCAGTGGCATCCTGCTGTGATAAAGGTAGTTGCTGAGTTGCAGTGTTCAAACAGACCTATCACCCGTGAGATGTGGGAAGTAATCCCTTTTCTCAACACTGCCGCAGACCCCGGCTGGAGCACTTTTTCATGGGTTAGGTTACTTATTTCAAAAAAAGATGTCACTTGTTTGGAGAGGAGGCTAAATACAAAGTCTAGAAACCCAGACCTAGCAGAATAGATTGGATGAACGCAATTGTTTAGCCTAAATAATAAGCTCTTGAGAGGGGACATGAAAGTAATTACAGAAGAAACAGCGGCCGGGAAGAGAGAAACAATCTGTGCATAATAGAAAGGACATGACATAATGGGATTAAATTACAATGAAGAATTCCAGTTAGACATCAGGAAACTTTCATAACAATCAGGATAATAAAGCACTAAGGTAGACTGCCTGCGGAGGTTGTGGGATCTCCACTGTTGGAGGCCTTCCAGAGCAGGGCAGACAGACTTCTGAAAGGAAAGAGAGGAGGATAATTGATCCTGCCTTGGGGCAGAGGGATGCACCAGGTGACCTCCCAGGAACCCATGACTCTCTTGGTTTGAACTGTGAATACCCTTCATCCCCATCATTCTTAAAACTTGTTTCTTGGTCTTATGTCTCTGTTTTTTGCTGGTTCATCTCTCTCAAATCTATTTCTGATTTTCTTTTAGAGGCTTGGCCTTATCCACTTTCATCTGAAAACACAAATTTAACTACTACCTCTATGCTGATGATTCACAGGTCTATCCATCTTCCTACTTCAAACCTAGCTAACACTCTTCAAAATAAAAGCTCGGCCTGTTTTCTTGATGTATCATTGCAGATGTTTTGCTCTCCACCTAGTTCAGTACAGCTAAAAAATTTCTCATTATAATCAATTCCCTCTGCCCCCTGCTTTTGCTTTGATCACATTGAACAGCACTGTCAGCCTACTGGTAACTCAGGTCTAGAACCTGGAAGTCATTTGTATCTGGGACCTCACCTGGCTCTCCATTCCAGACTATATCTGTATTTTATGGGGGAGAGAGAATATTGGCCCTGCAAAATGACTCAAAAATACGGTCTCTCATCATCTTCATGTTATTTTCTAGCCTTGACAAATGCAGGCTTTCTCATCTACCCTTTTTCAATAGCACCATAAGCTGCATCGCTGTTTTATCTGCTGCTTTGTCCATGCTAGAACTGCCAGAACTACAGCCTGGCAGAGCAAGTGCCAGGCTCTGCAGGTAGCACGCTGTACCCAAACATGTGTTCCTGTCTTGTTACACCACTAACAATTTGTTTTTCAGCAGTGAAAACATGCTGAATAATGAAAGATGCCTGGAGAAAGGAACACGGCACGTACATGTACCTGCAGCGTGTTGTTTCTGTTTGTGTACACAGCCCTGATTAGAGATGAGGGAGTGTCAGGCTTGCCTGGTGGATAAGCACCAGTTCCTCTGCCAAATGAAACTGTGGCTGCGGAAACAGTGTCCGCATTTGCTTTCCCGAAGGTAAATACACCCACTGAATTCCCGCCATGCGGCCCCGCGGCATGGCAAACACCTCTGAGAAGAGCCCTGCACAGTCAGGTGTGATGGAAAAGGAGGGTGCAGGACCTCAAGCCTCAGGACCCATCTCTGGGGGGTCAAATCAAACTGACCTTGATTTGAAATCAAAGGGATGCTAAGGGAGTGTCCAAGTACATCCATGTACCTGGTCAGAGATGTGCTTGTACTATTAACTTTTCAGTACAAAAATTGGTTTTGCTTTTTGTCTGTGTTTGTGCAGGTGCCTAGTGCAACTCCATGACTAAGCTCCCTGGCAGTCCCACAGTACACGAATGTAAAATAAGTAAAAGCTGCTTTTCAGTGGAAAATAAAAGAACAAAACCTTCCTACTTTCCTCCTGGAAATGTGCTGTGGTGCGCTGTAGTGTGGGGAGACATTGCTGTTTCTTTAGGTTTATCTGTGACCATGAGCTTTGGTCACTCTCTGGAAAGAGCTGGTGTTAACAAAGGAAGCATAAGACAATTATGTTTAGACCATGGATTGTTCTAACCAACTGCTCATGGAGTGGCTGTGAACTAGAGTAGATGGAACCTGCACATGGTCAAGTCAGGGAAGTAATGAGGTCTGGGACTGGGAAACCTATGAGGGACAACGGGCAAACAAAGTGGGACTGTGCCACAAGCCTCTGAAGTCTTTAAGTAGCTTCGTTATGTCAGCAGCAAACGAGGGAATAGCTTTGCAAAAATTCAGATTCCAAATACCATTGTAATTAGCATTATTTCAAGATTAAAGAAACCACCACTTCCGTGTAACAAATTATCTCCAATTTAAAAGCAAAAATAATGTATTTTTTGTTCATAAAAAATGCTCAAGCGGAAGCATTCTTACATTAATTATTTCAGTCTATTCGGAAAGCATATCCCTGCTTGCTTTTTATTATGCCTTCCAGCTCCTTCTTTGAAAAATATGTTAAGAAGCTGCAAGCTATTTTCCAAAAAAATGAAAAATAAATAATCTTTGAAGCAATTAGAGCTGAACGACAGAATGTATAAATATTTTTTTTACTTATTCTCCCCCTAGATTCAAATCCTCCATTTTCTGCCACCTCCTATCTTGGCAGCTGCAATTCAAGCATCTTTGCTTGAACTTTGGAGGCAGGCAAGTGTTTCTCTTTCCTCCCCTAGAGTTGAATCAAATCGTATTCTGTAGATTTGACTGGCAAGAGCTTTTATAAGTGAGCTGAGGGTTACTCCTGGAGGCTAAAAGCATTATTTCTATAATGCATTTGTCTTCACTCTCCTAGGAGTCTAAATACTTCTGAACCTTTCCTTACAAAAGTAATAATTAGCGGACATGTTACAAAAAAACTTTGCTTACATAAAAAAAAATCGCAAAATTGAATAATAGGAACTATGGTTGGTAGTGTGGAATTATCTGGAATGTATTTTATTGTAAGAACAAAGAGCACTTTGAATGTCATGTAAATATCATTATAGAGCTGCTTTTTATTTTAATGAAGGCTGTGCACTGGTTCAGCATTGGGCATAACCACTCAGCATTAGCGCAACTTTGAGTCAACCAGTGCTGCAGTGAGGCCGGCAGCTACGTGTGATTTTCAAAAGCACCTTCACCCTCAGAAAGTTGAATTTAAAATGTAATTAAGGAACATTCATCTATTTTCATTGCCACAATCGAATCAATATGTAGCCCAATTAAACAGGAACAGTGAACTGTACAACACTATCGGCTACACTAATAAAAGGTACCTGTTTTCAATTCTCTGTAATATACTTCCTCCTTTTCTTTCTTTGCTTTTTGCCATAGGAACAGGAGAAAGCATCTAAACAGTTTGCTATTTCTCTGGCATCAGCTGGAAGTAGACATGAGTTGCAGGGAGGTAATATATTAATACAAAACTAGCCAGGAGACAAAAAGCTGACACAGCAGTTTTCATAGGTAAAATGATTAAAAGTGTTATATACAATATTAGGGTGTGAGGCCACATCCTCATTCATTTGCTTTCCCAAGAGGTGGATGAGAAGGTGTGCAGGCATCCTTCCTGGAGATAGTATGGAGGATACTCTCCATGGGGTAGGAGAGTTAGGGATCAGTGGAGGATTTGTCTTATCTAGGAAAAATTTGAGACCTTTCTTAGTGCAAAGACATCTCAGACAGTGAAAGTGGCACCTGTTTGCATGCCAGTGGGAGCAGAATAAGGTGACCATGTGCAGAAGGGTAAGACTGACCCCAGAATAATGTCACTGTGTAGCATTTGCTGATGCTAGGAGCAGTTACCCACCCTGGGTGACGTGAGTTGCTGCTGTAGCCCATGGTCTTTTAATGCGGTTCTTGCAAGTCAAAAATGCTCAGGATCCTCAGTGAGAATTGGAGATGTGGGGCAGTAAGGGCAGAGGGGACCACCATGACCACCCGCTGTGACCTCCTGTGCAACCTGGGCCTGGACAGGCCAGAAACAAGGACAAAATTTTTAGGGAAGATTCAGTTTTGAAATCACAGTTTAGATAGTTCTAGCGACAGAGGATCCACCACAACCTGAGATCAGGCTGGCGAGTGGTCTGGCTGTCAGGGAACTTTCCAGCTTCTTTCTTTCAGAGCATCTGTTTAATTCCTACAGACTGTGATAAAGTTGCTCTGTGAACCCCTCAGAGTTAAGCTAAATGAGCTTTTCCATGATACAGCATCTTTTTCAATTTCTTTAATGTTTCCTATGACTTTCTACTATAATTGCCTAATTTTTCAATGTACTTTTCAAAGTGTGGATCCAGAACTCAACACAATATTCTCACAGAGGTAACAGCAGGCTGAAATACAGAAGTGCGCCTGCTAAATATACTTCTATTTAAGCATCGTAGGATGAGTTTGTTCTATAGTTCACAGCTTAACACTTGGATACAATGTTGAATGGATCATCCCCATGTCTTCTTCAGAACTAAACAGTCCCACATTTAGAGAGTGTGGTCTTCACATTTTAATTACTAGATGTGTAGCTTCATATAAAGTCACACCTCTGATTCTGTGATTCATATTTTTGCATTCAGACGGTTTATGGTCAATCTTGTTCAATTTCAGTAGCCCTTTTGCAAATTTATTTACCATTCTTCCAAACTTTGTTTCACTTCTGAGCTTTGCAGCAGTAATTGGTTTTCTCCCAATGTGTACTAACGTTACATAGTTCAAGGCCAAGAACTATTCCCTACAAGCTTGCACGAAATGCTGCCATGTTTTTTTGTCTGATTTATTAATCAAAATGTCTTAGAGTAATGAAAAGACAGCTAATGACATTAGAAGTCTACTGACCAATGGCACATTTACACTGCAGTATGAAGTATAGTTATCTCTGAGCTAGCTGTAAGCTACTAGATAAGGTACCATCTGCAGCAAGATGGAGCTTAGAGCAGTTCATTCAGTTTGTTTTTCTAAGTTTGTTTGTATCCTGTGATTCTGTAGCTACCACGAGGGTTTTCATGCTGTACCTTTGACTAGTATTTACTTGACTGAGAACTGAATGTCCTCCCTTTCCTCTCTTGTGTCTGCATTCTTAATAATAAATTAAGGTTGCTAAAGTTTTTCTTGATCTTATCCAAAACCAAATGGCATTGTGTCTCCTTTCAGCCAATAGGACAATTTTTTTTGTTTATTTTTCTAAACATTTTATGTTTAAGAAATATCAGCTGTGTACTTTTCCTTTTTTGGACAGATCTGTGGAGATCATAAATGCTGAGAGAATTTCTTACTTGACAGGGAGAGGTGGCATCAAGTTTTATATCTGTTACTTGAAATGTAAAGAAACCTGCTCAAGAATAGTCCATGACAAGAAAGCAGGCACGAGGAATCTTAAAATCAACTGTCGATCCCTTCATGTCATGGAAGTTTCTGAGCAAAGAAACAGTTGTATTAGAGGTAGAGAAAGATACATTTTCTTTGGGGATCAGTAGTGTAGGAGCAACACATATTTGCTCATCTGTCTGTACAGTCTAACTAGCTGTTTGTTATATTATTTACTAGGTTTCTGTAATCTAATCTTTTTATGTGCATGGGTTTTCTATAGAGTGAAGAGACAAATCTGCTCCCCGAAGATGCGTTAAAGAGCGCTAGCTGAAGTGTTGAGTAATGATAAATTCCTTTGAATTCCTTGTGTGCATTCTAATCCACCATGATGAAACTTTCATGTTTTGTCAGCATTGTAATTTTGCTTTCAGAAATGCAATACAAATTCTTCCTGGGTAAGTGACTTGCACATTTAGCAGTGTCTTTCAGAAGAGTAGCGCTATTGTCGTGTTATAAATGGCATGTGTTTCAGTAGCACTCAGACATACAGGCTTCTTGCTGGTATATATTTGAAACCAAATTGTTTTAACTCAGCTGAAGCCAAGCTTACTTTTTTTTATTTCTTTCAGTAATTACCTTATGTTTTATTGCCTGCAGGGAGAGACCCTAAATTGAAGCAAAGTTAAGGATGCGTAGTTGAAAACAAAGATCATGAAAAGATAAAGGTCCTGGTTCTATGATCTTGGATTATAACAAGTCATGAAAAAAAGGTGATTTGGCTCCTCTTGTCAGTAAGAATCTGTCCATATCATATTTCTGTTTTGTTTGTTTTGGAGCTATAGGATTTTTATAAAAAAATCTCATCAGTATGAAACATCCTGGGGAGAAGAAGTAAAGCTACAGGAGGAAACAACCTGAGAGAGCATGCAAAATTTTCCTTTCTCTCTGACTTCCCCTCCCCAAACCATATTTTAGTAAGATACCGAAGATGGAAAATTTCCAAAGAAAGTTCAAATGGTTTCATAATAACAGAAAAACTGTCTTCATTTCAACTACAGGAGTCGCTCTGCTATAACCAAATCCAATAGGATGTATAAATGAAATATACTGTATATCATATGTTCAATAACAACAGAAAAGCCAGCCTGGCTAAAAATAATTATGAAGCTCAGCAGCTGTAATTAAAATAATTTGATGGGAGATAGGAAACGTTTATGCATCTTGGCAGAAAAAGACATTTTGAGGATTTTGATTGATGTCTTTTATGTTTGTTCTATGTATTGTACAATAGTAGATATGGGCACTGCACCAGTATGTTAACGAGACATAATGCTGTGTGTCTTACTAGGGCAGATGAAAGGTCAAACTGAGAAAAGGTTAATTTCTTGGTGACTTCCATTTTCCACCAAAAGCATCAAGGTAGATGATGCAAGTCTTTCGTGGGTGTGCCCTTACAGACTCAGAAAATCCAGCTGAATTCATTTGTATGGGGTCTACTTATATGAATTGTCATTCACCACGGTGATTAAATGTAGGCCAGTATAGTTCACTGAGAAGAACAAAAACTAGTATCAGAAGTCATGTTAGTGAGAAATATTAACCCTGCATTGGGCTTTTCAACACTTCACCTGGTGCTTGGAAAACATCACAGCATACAAATGATCTTAAAAAAGCCAGTCTTCTCCCAACAGTTTCTTGTTGATAGTATAATTTTTTTCTTCTGTTGAGATAAAGAATCGGCCAAGTTTTTATCAGGGAGCTGACTTCAGTGTTTCCAGTGCAGCTGAGTGGATGTTGTCTGCACTAGTGTAATCATACCTTACAAAAACAAGGAGCTATCTTCACATCTCAATTTACATTATTGATGCAGTATGAAATAAGTCCCGTAGTAGATGAGCACTCTGGGGATTCTCTTGTTTGTCTCAGCATGTTAAATGACTGCAAGGCATTACACATCAGAGATAGAACTGCTTAAGTGCATAATTCTTCCTCATGGCTTTGCTAGGAGCTAAACGAACCTTCTTAAACTAATAATAAAATAATCTAAGATATAAAAATATGTTTCTTTTGGACAAATCTGACATGTTACAATGACAGAGTGTTTATGACTCACAATCACCACCTCCGCCACCAGCACTGCTGTATTTAGAAGCAGCAGGCAGTAGAGCAAAATAGGCAGCCCTGAAGTTTCACATCAGGATAAAAGTAGCTAAATTCTTACTAAATGGGGATTAGATATTAATGAAGAAAAAAGATGGTGGATTTCCAGGACTATGGCTCAAGGGAACACTCTCCTATTTCACTGAGCCTTGTAGTTGTGTCTAAGTTCAGATTGCAGTTTAGATATAAACAGATGAAGACTTTAGGGATGAAATATAAACATTCCCAAGTTCTCACAGTTCTAAATTAGGTGCAGTTCCAAGAACATGGGGTTTGGTCCTAGTGCTGTTTATATTTGATTTTTATGTGTCAAGGAGTACTTATTCAAAGGTGGAAAAAACTAAACCAGGAAGGCTTGTCTCGTTAAATCTGTACGTTCGAGGTGCCTCACAGCATGCAATGATTAATTGGTTCTTAGAGAAGAAATTTCTACTCCCCCAAATGGAAAACTTTTAAAAGTTCAAGAACATGCTTTTCTGCATGCACAAAGGATGAATAGGATATAGTCAGCTTTCAGTGTCCTTCAAGATTTCTAGAAAATGTGTTATTATTGCAATAAAATGAAGTAGAGGAAATGTCATTTATAAACCTCAGAAAAGACTATCAAAACCGCTATTTACAAGTTTCTTTTTAGTCATAGCCATGTAAAACCTTTAGCGTCACTTTAGATTAGCCCTTGTAACCTTTTTCCTATGCTCTCTCTTATGTTAACTCCTAATTCTCTTGCCAAAATTCCTGCAGTCACGTTACCTATTGAGCTAAGTTAATAAGGAGGAAATCTGCAGCAACAGAAACTTCTGGTAGCAGGAATTGCTCAGCATCCCTGGCAAGTCAGGAACCAGGGAGTTGTCAGAGGGACCAGAGCCTTTCCCAGGGCAGCGGGTGAAGGTGGGTTTTGAGCACACTGACAGGTAGATATGGATCCGCAAAGCGTCCCTCCCTGAAGGTGAAGGACAAGGATTTACAGGGGCCTGTCACACACACAGCCTCGTCACAGTCTTACCAACCTTCAGGAGAGGCAGGGAGGGCGAATTGATCCCTGCGGGATGCGCAGGCTCTGACTCTGCCTGAGAGCAACAAATAGTTTTGTGGTTTGATTGATGCAATCAAAGCAAGAGACCTACAGGAACTGTGGAGGGAGCAGTTGTGTCGCCTGTGTCCAGTGTCTTGATTAAAAATCAGAAGTGATGAACTGAACAAGCATGCAAAATTAAATATGCCTGTCCAATGAATGTGGAAGCCTTTGTAAAAGAAAAAGTCTCACACTGGTGTGATGCTGGCTCAGGATTTAGCCAGCCTGATGACCCAGTTTGACCTAAATGATTTACCCAGTTTACCTGCAGCTTTGCTGTTTTTCTCTGGCAAATCCTAAATATAAGCTTTTCCCCCTTGCCTTTTGTGCATACTAAGCTTCTGTTATGTAAATAACCATCTTACATATATAATAGACCATGAAATATTGTAGTATAAAGATGTATTTGACACTTTTTCTATGATTTTGTTCCTCACCCAAAGTATAACCACTCAGACATGTTTTTGGAATGACGCACATTTTAGCGGAAAAAATATTTTAGAAATATGCTTAGCGTGTTGGCATTATTTCTTTTTGGATCCCTCTGGTTGTAAGCAAACTAACATTGTGAGCTCCATTGGGCAAAAGAAATATTACTACCGCTGTGTAAAATATGTGTATTTGAACTCTTAGTTAAACATTTTAATGTTAGCTTAAGTTTTCCAGTTGCCATAATTTTAGATAAAGAAATTTGTGAAACACTAGGACTAACTGTAAGAGAGTCCAAATGTTTTCTTCCTATTTATCAGCTATGCACATTCTTACCACAGTTATTCAATTTTTAAATCTTTCATGGCTATTGGTAAGATTCCAGGAGGTTTGCTAGCCTTGAAATGGAAAAAAATTCTGCGATGCCAAGAAAATGTAGCCCAATCTGCATTTAAAACTACTATAGTTAAACATTTAAAGGCTTCTCTGTCCCACTGCAAAGCATTTTGCAGCTTATACTTAAATTTGGAAGCCTTAGACTGCCTTGCCTTGATCATTTCCTCTCTGATATCTTGTACTTTGGTCACCTTAACAGTGGATCAAAAGTATCTCTGTTTTATACCACATTGCCTTTTTCATTCCAAATTCTTTTAATTGGTAACTCAGCCAATTTCTATTTAAACAACAATTTCCAGTGATTTTGGAAGAGGAGTGGGAAATTTTTACCTCAGCTAACCCTGTTACAGACCATGCCCCAATTGTATTCTTTAAGTCAGCCAAATGCATCTTGAAGGTGCTATTATTTCTTTACCTATAAACCATTTTTAGAATTGAGACATAAAATTCCTGAGAACGTGGATTTTGAGAACACATGTTCCAAGTACATTTAAATCTTAACCAAGTATCTTCTAATCATCTTTCAGACCAAAGATTTGTCTCACCTTATTCAGGAGGTACTCAGTTTGTCTGCTTGGTAGCATAGTAAAGAAACCATTGATTCAGTTGGTCCCAAAGAGTCCCAGATTTTTTCCTTATGTTACGCAGAAGACAGTGCCATAGTGCACAGGAAACAATACCTAGTTTGGTGCTGATTTTGCTCTATGAAGGGTTATGAATCAGTTCTTTATTGACTGTTTCTTGCTAAAAACGAAAACCTGCTTTTCTGTTACGAATGCGGTGAAAAGCTCCAGGTGACGATATCAGTAAGGATTTTCAGGTTAGAAGACGCTGTGCCCAGCTGGATCAGGCTCAGATCTCTGCTCACATGCCAGCACATCCAACAAAAGCTTGTTGGAGCCGAGTTTGCTCCAAGGGATGCTAACCTAGAGGTCGTTGTTCCTCTCATCTAACTCAACCATGCTTGCATGAAGCTGGCGCAGTTTTTTTCAGTAGTCTATTTGTTTTTCTGACCATCACACCCAATGTTGTACCGCTTTTCCATGGTGTTTGGGTTGCTTTCACAGTTGAGGTATAGTGAACCTCATACCAGGACAGGATGAATGGGCAAACCCAGTGTGTTAGCCCATTGCCACTGGGGTAATCTGATAGGGCTGAGCCTCTTCTGTACCCCTACACCTCTCCGAGCTTGTCTGCCTTTCTGCATGTCATGATGCTTGGCACCTGGTACACGCTCACAGTTCTGATTGAAAGGAAACAGTCTACAACTTTAATTACCTAATCAGCCAGTGCAAAAAAAAAAAAAAAAAAAAAAAAAAAAATCTGTAAAGGGGAATATTAACAAAGCCTCAATGGTTGGTAAATTACACACTTCCAGTGGATCTAGTGCTCTTCTTAGCTCCTCTGTGACTAAACTCAGGTCTACATGGAGCGTATGTCCTCCTTTCATTGAAATGCATGGTTCTTTTCATCTCATTATAGGTGTGTTTTTTGTTACAGTGTAGCTTTTTAGTCTCCTGATGTTTAAGCAAACCAGATACCCTTTTAGAGCTATAACACTAAAATCCTTGAAGGAAGTACGCATGCAGAAGTAACAAGATAACAGCACTATCAGCAGCAGGGCAGGTAACGACAGGTTTAGAGACTGAAATTATTGAGCTCATTTAGTGTTCCCACATCTTGCAGCAGGAACAAGCTGTCCTGTTCTAAAAACCTCCTGAGTGTTAGTGATGCTGTGTTGTTTTTTTTTTTTTTTTTTTTTTTTCTGGCAGTCTGTAGTTCTGCTGACTGCAGAGTTTATCACATAAGGAATTTCACTGCCATGTTTGAAGTCTGTGCATCCTCAAAACCAACCCATTTCATCTGCCTAATACTATATCCTTTCTGGCCTAGAGCTGGCCTCTGTTTCAAGGCATTATTCACTACATGGTCCATTACAGACTTCCTTGTCCTCTTTGATGGCTACACAAGCCATCTCCCACAGTCTGATCTGGTGGCCAGAGGATGAGTAAACTCTCACCAACCCCCTTCCTTCTCAGACAGGATTAAATGGACAGTGTGACACAGTGAACCAGATGAGACTATATTTCATCAGAAAATTTCAAACCTCTGATGTTCAGATAGCACAGTACATTTTCCATAACACATTCCTGCTCTCCCTAATACCTGCCTGCAGGTTTCAATGGAAAAGGCATCTCTATCTGCTTCTGTGATCAGTGTTATTCTGAGTTGAGCACATTTCTTCCTCTTCGCTGTCATTGTTTTAGAGACTACCTGTGCAGTTCTGCATACGTAGCTGCTAATTCTATACATCCTGAGGATTTTCTGTGATGAGCAGCATAACCTTTCTGCAAAAGTGTTTGCTGAAAGTTTGTAGTCTTTGAGGTTGGGATTACTTTTGAACTCTGACACCAGCAGTTATTTCTGTGTGTACTCCCAAACATATTGGGAGAAGGTTTAAATGTTTTAGCAAAATGCCAGTCCTCCCAATACCATTGAAAGAGACTTTTTTTCCCCCAAGAAATTGTGTGCCTTATTTTCTTCTTGGAAGACCAAGAAAATTCTTGGGTAGTCCAGCCAAAATGGGAATATTTGCCCCAGTGTAATACAGATCTGTGAGCATGCATGAGTAGAAACCCCCAACATAAATTAGTTTCGCCAGAACAACAGGGTGATTATTACGCTAAAAGCAGGAAGGAATATGTATACCCAGTATACGCATATACTGTATATCCAGAATATTCAGCTTCAGTAGTAATTTAGTACATTTTGGACGATGTGCTGAGTCCACCACTACCATCTGAGATCAGGTAATGTACATTGAATGGGCTTTTCCTTTGTATGCATCTGTGTTACATGAAAGAAGTTCCAGTCTCGTTATACCAGACCTCCTTTCTGCAAGACATTAAGGAAGGAACCCTGGGAATGAATGAGTTCTAGAAATTGTCTTCTGTGTGATAGTGGAGGTATTTGACCTGATCTTTCTTCCCTTTCTGTCTTCTGATGAAGTGACAGGGGGTAAAGGACTGGCTGTGAGTGAAGGATGTAAGACAGCAAACTATAGTTTAATTGAGTATTTTTCTCCAGGTGATTATTTCAGCATGTACACACCCTGAGCCTCTGCAGGGGCAAAATGTTTTATTTTTTTAATGACCTTTAACTTTGCACTTGGAATCACTTGCAGACACAGCTCACTGAAGCTGCAAAAGATAGATCTTGGGCATCAGGCTCTAGCTGTGAACCAGCAGCATTCCTGAGCTAGAGAAAAGCACATAAATTTCATCCCACAACCATTTTTGATATCCAAAAGACATTTTTTTGACAGTTACATGCTTTTTACTAGATAGACCTATTTTTTTGTTAGAATAAAACAAGCTACGCTATTTTCCATTTTGTAAAGTTTAGAAAACTGTCTTCCCTTGGTTCTACACAAACACTAATTTCAGTTTTCTGAAATGAACTTCAGAGTTTTATCTCTAATACTGAACACAACTCCTTGCCCTCCAATTTTTAGGATTTCCTAAACCCTCTATAAGCAACTGATTAGCAGGATCCTCGCAGAGTTTCAGCATTCTCTCTCTCAGTTGTCAGAGCTACCAGTACCTATTTGTTATGGCCTTTATCCATGTCTAATTAAAATAAACACAGGTAGGTTGATTGGTAGACAAAAATATAGATATAGATATTTATGTAGTGCATGCTGGATTGTCTCTGCGTTCCTGAGGCAATTCTGAGGAGATAATGATAGACACTTAAGAAAAACTGAATCCAATCAATCAGAAGACCAATTTCAATTCAAAGTTAGCTGTGATAAGAGGAGTATTTAGTTAGCTTTGATAAGAAGAGTGTTTATTTCCTCGGCAGCATTTGGATGGTGAAATAGCTGTGCTCAGATCCTGTAAACTGTCCTCCATTAGGCACCAAAAAGGCTGTAATGCAGCCCTGAAACCAGGGCACTTTTCATCACATTGTGATAGCAAGTATGGGTTGGTTCTGTCTTGATCGTGCTGACTGGTTCTCTGCTGATAGCAAACCCCTCACACTAACCTCCTTCATAGAGGTGGTGTTTCCTCAGCTTCAACAGCTCAATTCCTTGCAAGAGCTTGTGTGGGTCTGAAGACCCTTTATCTCAGCTGTGTACGCCAGGAGCTGGGAGGAGAAAGGGAAGGAGCAAGGCTCAGAAGCCTTGTGTAACATTTCCTTTAAGTGCCTGTTGTCTTTGTTTCATGGATGAACAGCTATAGGGCTGCCCTTAACAAAGAGGTGACAGAGTTTAATTTCACACCTATGGCAAGTGGCTGTATGATTTCCCAAAGGATCATGGGGACTGCAGAGACCTGCAGCCCTTGGTGGAGATGCTCTGCTGCCATGGTGATGATGATGGACACAGTGTAAGATCTCACTGGGGCCTCACCATGCACTAGAGCACTCTGACCTTGTCTTGTCCTAAAGCTTTTGTGTAAGTTTTCAGTGATGAAAAACCCAAATAAAAAAATTAAAGAGACACCCTGTTGTGAGGTTGGGAAAGGGGGAGTAGTGTTCAGCTCCTGGACTCTCAGCATGGCTTAAAGTGCGCTCTTGTGGCTCTCTCCAATGCAGAGAAGGATGTGGCCCTGAGGGAAGATGGTAGCCATGGCCATGGTGCAAGCAGTGACTATGATTCAAGGAGTAGTTTCTGATGCTAGCAGCAGTTATGATGCAAGCAGTAGTTACAATGATAGCCATAGAAGGGATCTGCTAGTTCAAAGGACCTTGGAGAGGCTGGTGGGCAGGGGACAGAGCCCATGTCATGGTTCCTGACAGGTCCTGAAGACCAGCTCTATTCCTGCCTGCAGAGCTGAGCCTCACACCTCAGCAGAGCACCAGGCAGTGTATGAAATCCCATGGAGATGGGGTGAAAAGTTTACCTTCCTACCCTCACTCCTTACCTAGTCACACAAAACTTCAGTTATTTCAGGAGTAAGAACTGAAGGTAACTTTAAAGCTGTCTTCTGCCGATTTTGCTGCAGGGGTCCCCTTTGCTGTCAAGTTCAGTTAACATTTGTTTAAACAAGAGATGTAGATACCTGATAAGTGGCAGCACCTGGCTTAAAGATGCATTATGGACAGCAGAGAGTAAACAGAACAGCTATAAGATTCCAGTATGCAGAGGTCAAGACAACATCTGTTTTGCCTCGTGTACATACTCATACATAGTTTTCTGTTCTAGAAGTCACTCAAGCATCTAATAACTTCCCGCTCCAGGTGATGTTTCAGCAAATTGTTTTCCTGCTCCAGTTCAGTCAGGATTTTTCTAGCTTTGGCAAAGTGGCTAAAATATCTACGGACTCTGCATGCCACCCCAGTGTAATTGCAGTGTCACAAGTCTCAGGCTGGCAGCTAGCGACAATCAAGTTCAACCAGGAAGGGAGGGGGACAGACACGGAGCCAGTACTTCAAACAGGATATGCCAAACCGATGCTGCTGTCAAATATGTTAGAGCTATGGGCCGGCAATCCACCCAGCCACCCTTTCCGCAGCTGCATTAAATAATAGCTATATAGCCTGGTAGTTTTTCTTTAATGCACTGCCTTAGTCTGTGTTTATGGAGGCAGGCTGGTAAGCCACCTTTTACTTCCAAGAGTACCAAACCAGATAGTATGTCTGACATGCAGCCTTGCCTCATGTCTTGCCTGCACCTATCAATTTTCACCCATTTAAATTGGAAATGTTGGGTAAGGCCATGGGTTAGTCTCCAGAGACCTTGGATTCAGCCTCCTCTCAGGGACAAAGTGTAGACATTTTGTTTCAGTGAGCATCTCCTAAGTCATTAGTTCCATTTAAGCCTAAATGGTTTCATATTCTGCAGATAAGGACTTCACATTCTATTCGTAAAAATTAATAATTAAACAAGTGTATCTGATATCATATTTTAGTATTTGTGTTGCAGTAGCAGCTAAAAACCCACCAAGATCAGGGCTCCCTTGCGCTGAATAAAGATGCAGTGAAAAACAGATTGTAGATAAGAAACATATATTGTAAATAATTAACACCAAAGGGAAAAAAAATTGCAATAATTTGATCCATCCTTCTGTCATGATTTTTTTCTTACTCGTCTTCCATATCTTCTTAGATTCATACTCATGTAGTTTGGTTTTGCAACTGGGCTTTTTCATCTTACCCTTTTTTTTTTTTTTCCAACAATGAAGGGAAAGTAGGTGCAATAGCAAACACTATGAACAACACATGCTTTTGTGTATGTAGGCTTCTGTACACTGGTGAACAATGTCACAGGTGCCACCTCAGACAGATACCTGTGACATAACTCTGTGTCTGTGTGTGTGGTGTTATCCCCCTTTTTCATGTAGTATTTCCTTTAGCAGTACTGAAATAGTTTAATCTTCCTCCAGTTTGGCAGTTGGTTTATTAAATGTTTATTCATTTTCTTTGCATTTGGGATGGAGCTGAAATTAGCACGTCCATTTTCTTGTTTAAACAAGAGAAACTTCAGTGTAAATAATATCTCATCACACAAATGTGTTTTTGTCCTTCCACTGATGTCAGAACAAGATGAAGGATGCTATTTGTGGGGAAAACAAAACCAAACCAAATCTCTTTCCTAAAACCAACAGAGGGAGCACAAACCTTTGGGTTTTTGTGAGACTTAAAAATAAGAGGTTGTGTCTACCACATCTTACCTTTCCAGTGAGAACATGGCACGTTTAAAAGCTGTAGAAATATTTTTATTCTTAGAAACTTCTTCCATTGACTGCAACAGCTTGCACAAATTTGGGATTTAGCTAGTTGTGTTCAGTATGTTCCTGTTGTTGCAAAGGACTGGTTTGTGCTCTGGAGCAAGAAGGTGCCTTATTTATTCTTCTTGTCATTCAACCTCTTGACTTTCCATAGACTTTTTCCAAATATGGACATAAAATATACCTGCCATCCTCCCTTCTCGCCACCCTTTGGCCATCCCCACTGCCTCCATGGTGCTGCTCTGCAGCTCGACAAGTTCCGCTCTTTCCTTCTGTTGAGTGACTCACACCGCAGCTGGGAGTCTGCTTTTCCCACAACTTGTTGTGCAATGTCTCTTTTGAACATTTGGGTAAAAATATCATCTGTTAGAAATGTAAGGCTTGAGTAGTCTGCAAGTAAAGCACGAAGATGATCAATCTCCTCCTCTCTGTGTAACAGGCTTTATCATTTCACCCTGTTTTTACACATAAAAAAGCACCATTCATGTTCACAAAGGGATAGCAAGGGTGTTTTGTGGTGGTTTCTTAGAGCTGCTGAAGGACAATGGGCCAGATTCTCCAGTGGTGTAAGTTAACATAACTCCATTTAAATCAGTGGAGCTACAGAAACGAGATGGTAAAATTGTTGTCAATTATAGTTGTGCTTGGATGTCCTCCTAGAAGACATGCTCCAGTTCCAGCACATCTTGTTCAGAAAGATGTAGGTGCATGGGAGACTGTGATATCCCGAATGCAGGACAGACATGCAGTCTGACAGTTGTGCCCAGCGGTGCGGGAGACCCCCTCCCCCTTCTCACCTGGCGTTTGAAGTCAGGCTGATCTCCATGTGCGCCAGGGCATTGTGCAATATGTAGCTGTGCGGTTTACTATGAAACATTGCCTCTTTTTCCACAGTTGTGCAAGGTTCAGGCCTCTATCTATTCAGACATTTAAAACAAGTGACCAGATGCTGTAGGCTTACAAAAGCACTACACATAGCCAGCTGTGCCATATAAATCTTAGACTTCTTTTTTTTATCAGCAAGCTGTGGTTTGTTTGTGGTGTCTCATTTTTCCATCAGCTAGACATTCCTGTCCGTGCTTCCCATTTATTTGTTGGGATCACATAAAAACGTAGCTTTATTTATGCGTATGCTCTAATCCAGAACATAAACTGCTGCAGCCGACTCATCATGTATTGTCTGAGGGAATGCACATCGTAAAGTGCATACGTCACAGCAAGAGGTTTCTTATAACTCTGTGCAGTCCTTTTAACTGGATCTCTGCTTTGGCCATCTGTTCTTTAATATTATAATGAATATTTCACACTTATTGTTGCTTTTGTTTGAGGATCTCTCACTCTTTTCAAAGGTAATTAAGTAGTATTATTATCTAACTGTTTCAGACAGTGTAACTGATGCACAGACAAGTTGGGTGACTTGCCAAGATGATGTGTTCAGCAAGTGTTAGAATTAGACTTGCACCTTCAACTTTCTGTTTCCTATTCTGCATTGCTTCATACAGTTGCAAGCATGCTTTCAGTCAGCCTGTGGTAACATGTCATATCATCCAACCTGTTCTTTGACCCAAATGCTATCATCTGGGTCAAACAAATACTCTCTAGTTTGGTTACCAGCATATCACAGTGCCTGGATACACTACAAAAACCTCGATAGATTTCAGCACCTGCAAATGGTCTCCAAAAAAATATTTCTGTTAAAATTCTCCACGTAGTTCAAGTCCAGTGCTGACATTTCCAAGGGCTCAGGTTTAGCACTAGGTGCAAGTAGGTGATGTTTGGGGATATATTTGAGTAATTAATTGCCTACACGTTTTGACTGAAGTACCTGTAGAATTGGGCTAATGATGATTTGTGATTTGTAAATTGCATTCTCAAATCAAATGCATCAATTTGACCCTTCTGATGTTTTTGTTGGTGTTTCCAGAGGCACCAATGTGGCAATTTAGCTGGATGGTGTTTGGATACAACACAGTATGAAGTTAAAAGATGTCTGTACAAAAGCAACCATGAGCATTACAGTCATGAGCACTGAACTGGAAGAAAATGGAATTCAATCAATGAACATATAGATTAGGCAAATTGCAAAACATTCCTGTATAACATTAGAAATGGGCTTTCAGCACAGCAGCTCTGCCTTCGAAGGCCTGCTTCTAAGACACCTGATAAAATCAGACAAGCTTCAGTGATCATCCCCTCTACAGATATAATAACTAAAAATGGACAATAACCCTAGTGCTGCCAGGATTGGCCTGCTTTCCCTCTTAGCTTCGAAGGTAGAGGGCTTTAAAATGAAGAACAGATATATTGCATATGCATCTCGAGGAAAGAAAAGGCTTAAACTGTGCCTCCATTTCAACACCACTCATTACCAGAGTGTCTAATGTGCTTCTGAGCACAATGAGCTCTAGTGAACCTGTGTCAGTCACCTGCTCTTCTCCCACCCTGGGTTGCACATGACTTTGTGTGACCCTTGAGTATCTTTGTTTAAGTCCTGTTGCCTTTGGATGAGAGACTAACCCTCAGGTACCTTCCACTCTAGGTGGACCAGGTGAGCCAGTGGGGCTCGTAAAGGACAGGGCATGGCCCAGGTACCCAACGATGTGTCTGGGATGGTGAATATGGGCTTCAGAGTACAGCCAGTGACCCACTGATAAAACTGAAATGATTCGGAGATTGGGATCAATGGTCCAGCCACAAACTCTGTGAATTAGGAGTACTAGGTGTTGGAAGTGAATATATCATAGTCAGCTGAAATTTATCCACAAATTTATGAGCATTTGCCAGGCAATTTTATAGAATAAATAAGTAAATAGCAGCATGGAGTGCTATTTCTAGAGAATTTACCAATTGGAGAAGGACCAAGAACTGCAGAGAAGCATGTCTGCAATAAGATAACCACCTCGACACTGCTGGTGAGCACTACACTGCCATTGTGCTGACGTTCCATTAATGAAGGTCCTATACTAGAGATTAACTGTTTTTATCTGTGCATCCATCCAGCAAAGAGATGGTCTTGGTAGTGTTCACCTGATGGGTGGCCCAAGATAAATGTACTCTCTGTGTTTCTTTAGCAGTCCCTCTTCATGAGTCAGTGCCCTGGCATCTGCTCCCAAACTGTTCCCATCCTGTTCAGAAAACTGACCTGCATATAGATTGGTCTTAATGATCAAATGTTTAAAAATTCATTGCACAAGAACAGCTGAAAGCAGTTGATTGGTTTGAACTTTATTGTATGCACCTTGATTCCCAGATCTGCAGTAAAGGGGAAGGTCAGCTGGTAAACATTTGAGCATTTAAAAATAAAAAGGGATGGATTTCCCGCTACTCGGTCCTTTTATGTTCAACCTCAGTACAAAACTGGATGTACTGAGGTATTTCTCATGTGTATGATTTAAACCCACCTGGACACTGTGGGCCACATCTTCCCTCAGCTGGTGTAAATCAGCATAGTCCCTTTGAAGTTAATGAAGAAAAGCTAACTTTGCACCAGCTGAGGATCTGTCCCAGTGTTACTGTAACTTATTACTTCAAGAATCCACAGATATTCCTGAGAAACAGCAGAGCTTTTAGAAAGACAAAGTTCCTGACCTGACTACTCTAAAAGCACAGTCTTTCAAGACATTAATTGCCCCAAATTCCCTGTGACAAGCTGAGCTGGAAATCTCAGTATGGGGTCAGACTTAAAGTTATACATGAGGGCTCAGAAGGAATAATATACCAAGAGAAATCAAAATGAGTCGTTAATATTCTCCCCTCCTCTTGATGGTCCTTCTTTATTTTGTTTTAAATATAAATTTAAAATATATTTTAATTTTTAATTATAATAGTGAAAAATCAAAAGCATTTTTATTTAGTATCATGAAATGGTGGCAGAGTGCAAGAGTATCAACTATCTTCACTTTATTGAAGTACTTGCCACATTTGAGAACCTGAGTAAGATTAGGAGCAAACCTGCCGTAAATCAGATTCTTAGGCAGATTGCATATGAAAAAGTTACATGGATACATGGTCAAGGAGCTGATCCCAGGCACCATGGACATTAGGAGGGCAGGAACAGTGATGGAAAGAGGATTTGCCTTTTGGGAACCTGATTATTTTTCCATGAGTGGCCTTGAGCATAGGTGAGAGATGCCCAGCATTTACCTGACCAGAGGATGCAGACATGTGATAGCAAGTTGCTCAGTGCTGCCATGAATCAGTAAATAAATACAATGTGTTCTGTAAAGACATCTGTAGTTTGTCAGGCTAATTGGTCCGGGAGCAATAGGTGATGCACATTACTCTGACTTTGATCCCACTGCCCTCATGTGTGTTTTTCTCTTAAGTCATGAGAACAAGCCTTAATCACACGCACCTCTTAGGACACCGCAGCCACAGCATCCAGCCCAAGAAGGAGTAACTCCCCATAGTGCTCTTCTGCTTTGGTCGTGCTACCACAAGGCAAATGTCCCCTGGGGGAAAAAACTCCAGGTGTAACGGCATCTCCCTGGCATTTCTTCAGGCTCAAAAGCACACGTTGGGGAATGTATGCTGTTAGTGCTTAGGGGCTTCTGCACACAAGACCACCTCAGTCCCATTTCAGTGGTGGCAGGCATGGGGCTGAGTTCCACTAACTGTGCTCCCAGCAATGCAGGGGCAAAACTTCTTAACTTTTTGTCTGTAAAGTCCAGGTCAGTTCTTACCAGCTTGAGCTCCAGGATTTATTATTGCTGTCTTCCATCAAATGCACAAAATTCACTTTAGTTCAAATCATTCAAGCATGGCAACTCTAATAATGATGTTTTAATAGCGTCTACAGTGTTAAAGTTTGTTGAAATCTGATATCTGACACTAGCTAATATAAGCAGTATCATCCCCTTTTTAATAAAACTGTTACTTTAATGAGGAACTCAGTTGTACTTTACTGATAAAGACTAATGATTTTAAACATGACTTTTTCCTCCTGTATTTGTGATTTTCATTTTAACCAAGATTACTCTGTTATTTCAGCATACAAGCAGTAATGTTCTCCCATCTAAGTACATTTTGTTCACCTCAGAGAATTTAGGTAACTAATTATCCAGAACTACTGAGGCGGTTACTGTTTGCTTCCTGTTCTATTGCATAGTAATATAAGTTTTCTGTAACGGAACAAAAATAATCCAAATTCTTTTCTCTGTATTCCAGTGGCTCCCTTTTAAAATGCTTGGTTATGTTGCCTGCAAGTTTTTTTGTAATGAGGACTCTGGATCAGCTTAACAAGGTTAACATTGTTTTGGGGGTTGCAGATGTGGACTTTACATCGTTTTTAATGAAATCAAGCCCAAAAGAGGCTCAATAAACAAATGACAATGTTTGGAAAAGAGAGGAACTCATTTCCTTTGATAGGGTGCAGGGAATTTAACCAATCTGTGTTTATAATTACTGTCTGGTTTAGTTAGTGCGAAAGAATCTACTTGTTACCAATTTATAAATAAACAAACTAGACCTGCTTTTTCCCATTCTGCAGCAGTCGTCTTAGAGTTTATTTTCTTTTTATTTGACTACAGAACACTTACTGTATGCTTAATGCTTAAATTGTTTGGGGGTTATTTTGTCTTTTCTAAACATATAATGCTACTTTTGAAATTCTGGACTGTTTTGCAAAATTTGCACCTTGTCATTATATTTTCTATTAAATACTTTTACTCTATCAAAACTATCATTGTTAGTTAAAAATAGTCAGGGAGTGGGGGCTGGTAGGGGAGAAATCTGTTGTCCACATTTTGATCCTTGGTAATTTACCAAAGATATCATTTTTCTTGGCAGTCTTCTGTATAGGCTAAGTTGCTACTGCTTAGTTAATTGTAAACCAAAATCAAATTAACAGTCTTTGCAGGTTTTGGCTGCTACAAATGTGGAATTTTAAGCAAATTAAAAATCTAACATTTGGACCGCCTAAAATGAAGTAATTTACTATCATGGAAATTAGAGTCTAAATTTTCAGTTACATAGAGTTGAAGACACCTTTAGCAGATCTGATTTTTGTATAGTTCTTCGAACCTGTAGTCATGATTTATGATTCCTTTTTCTTATTAATTCTTTCCATGAAATATGCAGATTTCATTTTAAAATCTCTATTTATTTGGAAATGAAGGTTCAACTCAACTTTGCACCAGCCACAATTAGCCATAAGGTACCTTTTTTTTTTTTTCATTTATATACTAGGAAGTAATTTAAATTGCAATTTCTTGCTATCTAACAGTAGTCGCAGAGGTACAGAATTATTTAGCAAGTGACTGGTTTTGTTCCTTTGCATAACTTTGTGTTTTTATGATTTTGTGAATTCTTTGTAGTTACCACCAGGTTTTTTTTAACTGGGATGTGAATTTACCTTTGTTTTGGAAATTGCATAAATCTATCAGGAAATTCTGAAAAATCAATAAACTAATTTTATCGTTAGAGATGTGTAAAGCAGTAAGCACTTTCCAGATGTGGCTGGGGATAGAAGCAAAGAAAACTGCTCTGTTCTAGGAGAGGAAAAACTGTTGACATTTCTTTGAAGTATAATCTCTTTTGTTTATTTGGGTTTTAATAGCTTCCAGCAGTTAGCTGCATATTTTTAAACTGATGTTGCTTGCATACTTATTTTCTAAGGTTTGTGAGTGGCATTCATTGACTGCCATATGTTTAAAGGCTAACCTGTATGTTGATGAATGAATGAGATTGATGAGGAGAAGAGAGTTTTAACTAGAGATGGGCTCAAACTAAAATGCTCAGTCCACACATTACCTGAGCTCTGAAGGTATTTGAAATTCAAACAACCAAAGCTGGATTTCACAAAGGTTTATTTAATTTCTGACTTCACTGCTGCTTACTCAGGACTCTAGGTGCTTAGCAAGAATTAAAATATCTAGGTAGGAAGTCTAACTCTGCAGTCCAATATTATAAGTTGTCATTTTTCTCCAATTAGAAATTCTCCCCATCAAAAAATTGCCTAGAAAGTAGCTAATCGTACAGTGCCATGAGGCCCTGCTTAAGCCACCGTACTTTCCTAAAAGGCCTCTTATCAAGCAAATGTCCCTAGTCTTCCCTCCACCCCAGACTAGGGAGCATTTCTGATTGGGATCCAGACGCTGCTCATTGATTGATGCTTGACATTAACTAGGATCTTAAAATACCATTCTCACCTCCCTGTGCCAGAATTGCTAGAATATTACAGAAGAATTACATTGTTGATAGATCACTGGAGAGTAGGATTTGTGAATAAAACCCTTCTCTGATTTCTTGCACTTTGATGAAGTGTGAGGTTTTTTGGCTAAATGTACAAAAGATTCTAGATACTTAATTCCATAGGTTTTGGTGTGACATAGGTGCCTATATATCTTCTGGAAGACTGGATTTTACAGTCCAGCACCCACCAGAGTCAGTGGGAAGCTTCCCACACTGGATGAGGCCCATTGTCTCTCTCCACCTCCTTTAGCCCATCTGTAAAATGGGAGTAGAAATACTTATCTAAATCCATAATGAGATTTCAAACCATTGGACTGGAAAGCGCTACAGAAGTGTGAAGCCCTAATGAAGAGGAGAGCAATTATCCCAAATGTATGAATTTGCAGTGTAAGAGTTTTTAAAGAAGTCATTATGATTTCGTAGTATAACTGTACCTATTCAAAAGTATGGCTTTACAAATCATTTATTACTGTAATAACAGCTATTTTGAGCTGAGATATCAGGGTGCAATCCAAAGCCCATTAAAGTCAGTGGAAAGATTCCTACAGATGCTGGTGCATTTTATGTCTGTCTTTAGGCACATGCTTAATATTAAAGTCAAAGAGACCTAAGTGTCTACCAGAAGTTAAGTATTGAAACAGGCCCTACCCCTTTGTCTCATCCTAGGCAAAAATGCTTCCTGAATGAGTCTTTATAAGGCAATGTAAATCAACCACCCTGCAAACTCTTATGTCTTCACTTTCTGAGCGTGTGGTTCTGGTGCACAAGGTAAATACTTGCACCACTGGGAGTACTAACGTGGAGCTGGCATTGCACCTTGTAACTTACTGGCCCAGCAAATATGTGCAGCATATTAAATATTAAATGGGTTATTAAAAATATTCATGTGACAAGCAAATTTAACACACAGATCATTATAGCTGGTCTAAGTGGCTGAAAAGGGATTGACATTGAAAAATGAAAACTATTTTGGAAAGTAAGTGGAAACTTAAAAAAAAACCCCAAAACAGAACTCTATACGAGCTCTTGACATTTCCTAATGATTTATGTAACATACTGCATGAGAATACAATTTAATTTGATTTCAGATGCAATGCTGGCTGTTGCCAAACTCCAGCGAACAGTAAGCATTTCAGATTGAGAACAGCTTAAATTTTTTTTTGCTACAAAAATAAATAAGATCGACAACAAACTTCTCACTCAGTCCAATCAATAATTTTTATTACTTAGAAGGATGCGATTGGCTAGGAAATGTTCTGTGTGGGAAAAGTCTCTTTATATAAATCCAGTGCAGCATTTCTGTTTTGAGAAAGTATCTAATTGTCCTAAGTGCTTTAAAAGTACAAACACTAATTATGTATGGTTTGAACATTTTAATGGTCTGTGAGTTCTACAAATTAACGGTCAGGGAGCTTAGCAAATGAACTTGCATTTGGTTTCTGGTTTGGAATCCATCACTAGACAATGCTCCTTGCACATTAGTAATAAAATTATTCTAAATGATGCTACTTGAACAGTTGCTCTAGCTACATATTAAGATTTGCTCTGTTTTTCATGTGTTTTCCATCAAGGAAGTCTGTGGTTACCTTCCTGATTCTGCTGGACTGGAAAAACATAGCTAATATGGTGTGATCTGGAGAAAGCTTTGATGCAGGGGCTTTACAAATAAACCTCCAGATGCCATATGGTTTACATTCATCTCTCAATTTATTTCCTATAAATGTCTATTGAATATTCCATTGAACCAACACATGTGAAACTAGAGCTGGAAAAGAGAGCGAGGTATAGAATGCTTTGTGGCAGCATGTGATTATCATATTTCTTTTCCAATATTGCTACCAGCCTTAAACGCACGGTAAATTAGTCAAATGCCAAAGTTCTCAGAGTTAGGGTGGAAAATAAAGAAACAATATTTTAAACCTTACAAAAACAAACACTCCTCTCTCATGTTGTAACGTATCTCTCGCACTAGAGCTAGTTCTTCTCTGCATTAAAACGAACTTGTGTGTTTGGTTTCTGTCATTAGAAAATTGAAGTCCAGGGGAACTCAGTTATGGGAAAGAAAATGCTGTTACAACTTTGCAAAGGAAAAACAAATGGAGGAATGAGAAGCTTAGATGAATATTTGGGCTTGATTAACTAATACCTTGTATCAGAACTCCCTGACCTTTTAGTTTCTCTTCTTTCTGAAGTCACGCAGTGTAACTTAAACACATCTGACTAGCACATCTCAGTCAATGGGCTCTTCTTAGGGCTATATTTATTCAAGAACTCCACTTCTCCAAATTTTCATTATGGTAGAGGTGGCGTCTCCAAAAGAAACTCTCCATGTATTATTTGGAGCTTCTCTTATCTCTGTGGACTTCCATGCCCTGTGTCCCTCAGCCCCTGCTCAGAGCGCCCTGGCTCCAGGCGCTTGGCTATTGGAAATTACATCTGAAAATTAAAAGAGAAAGACCCTATCTGGGTACAGATGAGGAAAAAAGCTTCTGTCAAGATGGGCTAATTTGTTTTACAGAACCAAACTTTTCCATAACCTTGCTTTAACGAACTTACCAGCTTGGACTTTTAGTTTATGTTGATCAAAGGAATGTATTTCTGTGGGGCATATAGAGGAGCTTCCCTCTCCATCCAAGACAAGTTTGCATTTATCCATACATCTGTTCGAGACTGAAAGTAAATTTCTCACCTACACAGACTGTCTACATAAGGCCTAAAACCCACTCAAGACCTGCTTATGCCTTACCAGGCTTATTAGCTCAAATACCATAGGCAGGAAATATTTGCCCTTAACTCATTGAAACTATGAACTTATCTGGAGGAGTCAATACTGCATATAGTCTGTGCTGGTCCTCTGTAAGTTTATTTTACCCAAGGAACCTTGTATAAGTGAATCTTCAGATCACTGACCCAACATATTAGAAAATTACTATTATTCATCTGACTTTATTATACCAGATTGAAAAGCTCCAGGTCAGCAGCAGAAAGTCCTATTCATTGTAGCTGAAAAACAGGCTTCGTTATAATGCAAGTTCCATAAATAGCAAAAACAGATAGGAAAGCAAACCAAATCCACAGATGAAAAATAAGGTAACTAAATTTTTTACTCCATGCATCATCCTCTTATGTTCCACTGAGACTAGGGCTGGGAAATCCTATATTTAACATACTAAACTTTGATGTCTTCTACAGGGATATTACTCAGATATGTTTGCTTGAAGAGATGAATGGAAAAAAATCTCTTTGTTTATCCTCAGCCATAAAAGATGTTAGAGACACTTTGCACGTATTTTCCATGTTTTTATTATTATTATTATTATTATTATTGCAAAACAGAAACTGCCAGATGCTGCTGGGCAGAAATCTTAAGAGTTTCCTTTGAGAAATAAGATATTGGATTATTAAAATTAAAAAGGCCAGAAAAATAGACTCCTACATAGTCACAATGGCCATGCACAGGTTCTGACAAGAGTATTGTATTGCTAAGAAATTTGTCAAAACAACTTGCATTTTAGAGAAAAACAAACTGCTGGCAAGCAAATCATATTATATACCAGTGTGGAAATGTCAGTCCTTTCGTATTCAACTCCAAGTGCAATAAAAAAGGACTTTTTACGGTTCCCATGTACAGTAAATGTAATAATTTTCATTTTTGTGAAGTGTTATCATTTCTACTAAATTTCCTCTCAGTGACTCACCACAGTTTCTTTTCTTGGCAGTTTGTTACTACACTGTCCTCTTGGATGCAAAAAAAAAAAAAAAAAAAAAGAAGCAAGCTTTCAATACAGGATAGAATGGAGATTTTTTTCAACATAGTAAGAAAGAAATGACAATTTCAACACATCCTTATATGTCCCATCAGTTTTGAGAGGCATGAAGCAAGGCTGCGAAGGGGTGAGCTTTCTTCATCCCGTTTGTCAGGTCCCCTGTTCCCACCCATCAAGATCTCATCCTGGACAGCCTTTCCTTTTAATTTGTCCTTTAGTCATTAAAGCACTGAATAGCTCCCAAATATACAGACAGCATGACACGTTCTATTTTAAAAATACTCTCTCACCAAGTACCAAAGGAATCCTGGAACAAGAACATGAAAAACTGAGGATCCAAACCCAAATCTTTTCTCCCTTTGGCTTCCCACCTCCCCGCTGCATGACCCTACACAGGCCCTTGACTGACACCTTCATCTCAACCCCGTAAGCTGTTTTGCTTGCCTGTTCCCTATCTCTGCTGCTTCGGCTCTTTGGGTAGCAAAGCTATTTAAAAAATATCACTCCTGTTTGTCCTCATCCCTATTTTCTTCCCAAAGCAAAATCCTGCTGCAGTTCCCACACGTTGAGCTGTTGGGAATGAGAAACAATCCCAAAAGGCTAGGTGGAGTTGCAGCCCTTCTGTTGGTGTCCCAAAGCAAATGTGTTTCCTACACCCAGCCGAGGAGAGTGACAAGTCAGTGGTGCCATGGCTTTGCTTACCTATCTTCACCCAAACGAAGATGGCTTACATTGACAAGAGGAGGTGTGCCCAATTCTGGTGTGTCTCATGAAATCCACTTCAGGCCTGACATCATAACCAAGTTAACTGGGTTATAGCGTTATAAATGAAGCTTACAATTTGCACAAAAATCTTGTGTTTGTGCCCAAAGCAGTGTCGTTCATGCTTTTGTACTTGTGCAGTATTGGGCAGGATATGACAGGGGTACAGCACAAAAGTAATGTGATAGGCTGTGGATGTGGAACAACAATTCTATAGATAATATTGCTAAAAACAATGCTTTCTTATCAAACTAGGCTTAAACAATTTTGACCTGTGCAGACCCCTGGGATCATGCTGGCCTTCAGTATGGGTGATCTTTACCTCTCCCACCATCAACATGGCTGCTCTTTTTGGCCAGGAGTCTCTCTCCATCATTGTGAAATTTCCAGGCCAGAAGCACTCTGGTATTTGCCGAGCTGCCATTTGGTTTCAACAACACTGCAGCTCTTGCGTAAGTTTGTACCTCTTGTCTTGTACCTCCTAGGGTTCAGTCATGTGTCTGCTGCTTAGAAATAATTATATGGGTTATAAATGCTTTCTTACATTCTTCCATGATGGTCAGCCAATTATTCATATTCAGCTGGTATATTAAAGCCATTCTAGGTGTTTTTTCATACGTGTTCGAGGTTTTCAGACACATTCTTCTATGATCACGCAGGAACGATGGCTCTGCTGCTGTCTTTGTCCTAGGTGGAGCCTGCCAAAGATCTCTTCCCAGAATGATCTTATTCAGCAGAAGCAGCATGGAACAAAATCTCCAGCCTGCTAGGGACTGTTCACTTGCCCGGATAGTTTCCTTAGTTAGAGAAAAGGAAAAACATCCCAGGGTCATTCCCTGTGCTACCCATTAGACACATGACTACGGGAACAGCCTATTTGGTAGCTCCCGCACTTAGGAACGGGAGGGGTGAGCACAGAGACGTCTCCTGCCTCTCAGAGCTGCAGAGGAAGGTGGCACTGTGCCCAAGGTAGACAAGTGGGGAGAGAAAGGAGCGGTCTATCTCTTGACACTAGGCAGATGGGGATGAAGAAGTGGAATTTTTTTCGTAAGCTTGCAAACCAGTGAATTCAGCCAGGATTTACACTCTTACCTGCCTCTTTCGTCACTTAGTCCAACACTTTATTCTCTAAGATCCCAATTAGCTGTTGCTTAACAGTAGAAGCACTGAAATTCAGAAGAGACTACATTAAGCCTCTCAAAGTTTGGCATACCCAGAAGTTGTCAGTTTTCGCAGTGTTTGGCAGTCCAGCATGTATCTTGTGCCAAGCCTTGCTGGTTTCCACAAGTCACATTTCTTCTGATCATCTGTCCCATGGAGCAAGTATGAATTCTCAGACCATGGCAGATGGAGACAGGTAAAAGGAAGGGAGATAATGATCATAGCCATGTCCATCAAAGCACTTTGACTGTTTTCAGCTTTAATTTATCAAATAGCTGAAGCTTTATCTTACTCCCAGGAGACTATCTGCTAGCATTGTAGAAGACTTCTGGGATTACAGAGGACTTTCACTCTTGTGAAGCTCTTCCTCAAGTTAATTGAATATCTGTGGAACACAGAAAGAGAACTAAGATGAACATAAATTTAAAGCTTATACTGTAGTTCCATGGCTGTGTTGTGAAGATCATCTGCTCCCTTGAAAACGTAACCTAAACCAATGACACACTTAGCAGAATATGGACCGGAGAAGTCTACTTCATACCAGAGGGAGACATGACCATCATGGCCTGGTTTCATGCGTAGTCTGCTGTTCAAATCTTCCTTGCCTTCACTGACCCGAAGCTTTAATAAATAATTAGTTAGTCCACGAAAAGTTGGTCACTGCAGGAGAAGAAACCTCTATACTTTAGAGCAATATTTATGCTGAAAGGTGGGATATGTTATCAGAGAGCTGTGAATTCACCTATATAGGGTGATTAATGTCCAGGATGTGGTTCTAGCCACTGACTACCAGGAAAAATACCAGAACTTTAACCATATCTCGTATATATTTTGGGGGAGGAAGGGATGGGGTGGAAGGCATTAATGTTTGTCCTCTTCTCCCATCTTGAAAGGCAGGGCTTGAACGTTTCACTTCAGGGCTGTGGTTCCTGAGTAGAGCTCACCCTACAGTCCAAATTAAGTTGCCCGACTTCCTGAAAGTGGTGGGATTTAGACAACATTTCCTATTAACTGGCTAATTTCTGGCATCTCTTGAACTCCATCCTGATGGATATACGAGGGACCAGAGACCTACCTTCAGTATTGTATATTCTGCCAATGGCAGAGCATCTATGGCTGCGCAACAAACAGTAGAGGCCTAGAATTCCCTTTGTAGGGAGATTTGGGTCTCTGCCAGAAGAGATTCTGCTAAGAAAGCAACACAAAGCTAAGAAACAGCACAAAGGTGACAACACAAAGCTCTTCAGAGGTACAACATAGCTTTCTTTTCCTCCTGCAGCCGAGCATTTCTGATGCCAGCACAGAGAAGAGGCAGAGCCAAAGTTTCACTTGGTGTTCACATCAAGCCAAATTGAACTACTGTGGTGGACTTACCAGAAAGCCATCACTCACAGGGGATTTGTAGAAGTGCTATATTTTCTTTGCCTGTATTTTCTTTTCAGTACTAATTAAAGGGAAAGACAAGGGAAGGGATAATACTTGGTCAGCAGAAACAGGAGTTGTCTCCCTGAACACATGGCCAGACAGATCTGATGAGGAGGGCACAATATAATTATATGGACTTTATTCAAAGTGGAACCACACTTTAAATATTCATTTCCACTGGCATGCAAAACGCTGATATCCACAGTCAATTATGTGACTGCTTTATTATTTTATTTTTTAAATAGATTTTCTACATGACAGGGTAGATCCCTAGTTCTCAGCCAAAAGAACCATCTCAGTAACATGCAAGGAACTGTGGGTTTGACTGAAATCCAGCTGGAGCATAAATTTCAAACCCAGTTAATTGTAAGCAATATCTTTAAGTCATTTGAAGAACTGTCTTGCTTAAAATTTCCTAGTCTGTAATGCATATACATTATATACAATAGTGGATATTTATATATACACAGTGGATACATATATATGTGTGAGTGTATATATATACACTCCAGGCACAATACTATATACAAAATTTTTGAACTTGAATGAAAACTATTGTGAACTTTAGGAGTGTGTACTAGACTGTGCCTGCTCACATGATAAACTCATAATACCGCGGTTGTATATTTCATGTATTCTGTATACTTCAAGTATTCATCTAATATTTTATGATAACTAACATAAAATGTGCTGTTATAGGGTTGGATTCAAGTCATGTCCAAACAGGGATAATTCAGGGCTACCCATGCCCATACACTTTGGCCCATGAACGGCTGGTAGTTGCTTCATGAAGTTTTGAATTCCACAGCAGCAAAGACAAGACCTGCTGTCACAAAAAAATAGCTATTGTTTCTTTTACTAAGCTAACTCCAAACCCCTGTTTTCTCAGGAGTCAATCACTGCACTTGGTTGAAACACAAAAAAATGAATGCCCACCCCCTAGAAACACGAGGAGAATGCTAGAACACAGACAAACCAAATTGCTATTATTCATTATCTACATTATTGTTTAATGGGTAGACATCAAGTGCTCTAGAAATTTGACAGTTAGATTTATGACTAGATTGAGAGAGAAGGGCTCATCTTTATAACAAGCAGCAAATGGGTGATTTATAGGCATGTTAACAAGTACTATTCAGAGATGTCAGTGTGGCGGAGTGTGTGTGCCAGGGTCCAGACCTGACCAGGTAGGCATGCCAGAAGTGTTGTTTATTGTTAAATTACAAAATTTTTTTTTTATCTATTTTGGGCTAGCCAGTCCAGTTGAGTGTACCCATGCTTTCAAATGGTCCTAATAGCACATCTTCCATGCATCCCTTCCTGTCATGTTGTCAGCTCGGTGGGAGATGAGTTAGTTCTCTGGGTATAATCATATGTATCTTAAACTCTACAGCTGTTTAGTTGACAGTGGACCATTTATGACACTGACAGTGTGTAGGATCCTTTATGCTGTGTTGCAGCTCAGCACCACAGAAATCAGCGATGAGGCTGAAATGCAGGTTTGTCATCCTACAAAACCTGCTGTTCCCCTGGTTAGCACAGGTCCCTGGAGCAAGCAGGCAGCAGCTGCCCTGGCTCAGCTCCCACCATCCACCCAGGATCCTGGGTCAGCTGAACAGGTTTTCCCCATTTTCCTGCCCTGCTGTATAAACTTGCTGGAGCAGTGCATCTCTGACTGCCAATGTCTGATCTGTGTGTGGCTGCTGATACGGCCAGACATGCCCTCAGTGCACGTGAAGATTACTCCAGCAATTCTTGCCTCTGATACAGTCAGGCACAGGGGCCCCATTGCCACATGCTGGGTGAGGAACCAAAGGCTCACAGCCGCACAAAATGCTTCTAACCCCTCAGATTTAGGATATCGGTGTGGTCACCATCAAGACTAACAATGGTGGTATGGTCTTGCTGTGCCTTTAATTTCCTATTCAGGAGTCTGGATTTCCAGTGCAATTTAGTTGCCTTTGTACTGAGATAAGCAATTTGTTTTATCTTTGCAAGAATGGTTGTCTTGGACTTCCCTCCTAGTCATCCCAAGGGTGATGACATATTCATATGACATCTGAAACAATGTATGCAAGATTACCTGACCACAATTTATCAGGGAAATGGATGAAAAATGCTTTCATTTAACTGATTAACATTTAATTAACATTGTTAATTAACATTGATTTTAACTTTTTCAGCTGAAGTGTAACACTTAACATTGACCTTAACTTTTAAAATCAAAGCTAGGTGCTAAGAAAGCCTGGAGAAAACCATGATTGATATTATGCATTATAATCTAGCTGGATGTGATCTGTGTTGAAGTTATGGAGTAATGTGCATTGTACCATATAAAAGTCTAATGATAGTTAATGTTAGTTAATTAAGATGAACACTGAATGGTATTACCCTGTCTCATATGGGTATTAACATCATATTAGAGTCTAACAAAATATTATTTTAGTTAAAACCACATATACTGACTCAGTCCAGATTCTCTCTGAGAGAAATGAATTCTGAATCCAATTAAAGTGGCTATTTCAAAACCATATGATGCTCCTGGATCTCAACACAACAAATAGGAAAACAGGCTATAGTCTAACAGGATAAATGGGTCTTCTTTATTAAGTAAAAATAAAGAGATAACTTTATGCTTATGTTTAGGAATTCTAGGACCATGGAGCAGTGATCTCCAGTCTGCTATTGCAGAAAAATGCATTACATTATTCTGTTCATAAGCTTAGCAAGCTCCATTTTCAACTGATAAGATTTTTCTTCTGCCTTTTCACATCCTCCCATCCTGAACTCCTCCTAATGAACCGCTAATCCAGAACAACATTTCTACTGTGGTATACAAAAGGCATGATCAGCACTGCACTGGATCCCAGGACAGCCCTATGCGTTTTCACTGATCACAGAGTAATGTCAGCGTGTTCCTGCCTTGCCCCCCGAGTACAATAGGGATGAACTGAGTGTTTAGCTTTTTGTAATCTCGGGTGTATTTAGCTACAAGAAGTTACAGCCCCTTGAAGCAGGCTCAAACCGCTGATTTGTACATTATATACTATTGAGGAAGATCAAAAAGTGCCTCTGATCTCTATCCGCTCCTGTGTTGAAGACATCTCTGTACACACAAACATGCAAGGGACAGAGGTATAGACAGGATTTCTCTCCTTTACTTGCATTCGTGAATGTAGTGCAGGGCATCAATTAGACATCCATAGTCTCCGGCAAAAAGCAGTATCTAAAGAGTGGTAGAAATAGGCAGAAATGCAAGTGTACATATACCCTTTAAGCACATGAATATACAGGTGATATTAAATGTGAGAAGGATTTAAAGAGACCGTATTGTACCTTTAATTAGCAGGTGGTACCTCTTAGGACTGTAAAAGAGATGAACCCTGTTAAGTGATCTGGAGACGAGCATAATGACTTTAGCACTCAGGTTATGAAGGGCATTTCTCTAAAGAGAGGAGTAGTATAAACCAGCCAAACTCTTCATACGGTTGTATTTACTCTGCATAGTCTCATCAGCAGAGCCAGGTTGGCTGGTGCAGCTATGGAAGTAAAGCAAGGACCAAATTTCCCAAAGCAAACTCATACTGAAAGGGAGGTTGAAAAGGAGATAGGAGCGGGAGTACGAGCAAAATTCATGCTGGATGGAAGCAAAAGGAAGGCAAAGAGCAGCCTATATCAGATCATATTTGAGAAGGAAACTGAGGTCCATGGATGACAGGCAAAGCTTATTTCTTGCCCTTTTCCTTCTGAGCCAAAGTCTCTATGTCTGAGCACCTTTCTTCAGTACCCTTCATTTCTGTGGCCATTTCTTGCATATCACTGACTCCAGACAGTTTATGTTGTAAATTTTGCTGAAACACATTCAGCCAAGAAATGAAATTGCCATTACAGTTTCAAGGATAGTTTTAACTCCAGGATGAATGAGTGCTTTCTGCTGCATGGTAGGTGGCAGAGAAAACTTGTTTCTGCTTTCGCAAAATTGAGAAAACCAGGGTTTTGTGTCTTGGCAGGACGGTGGCACCTCCAGCATCACAAAATCTTTCTGCCACATGATGCTGTCTACACTGCATCTCTCACCATTACCATGTGCTGAAGATCACAAGGAGCCTTTTACCCATGGATGTAATAGAGAATTTCAGGAAGAGACACTGCATCAATTTTGAGTGCATTTGTGTCAAGAGAAGCTTCACAATGAGAAAAGGCAACTGATTCTCAAATGTACAAGCATTGCAATAATGTCCATGTTGAGTTTCTGTCAGCTCTCACCTCCTTGGACTGTCCCTTGGTGTGATTTTTGAATGGCACTGTAAAGTACAGGACCCAGGTGCTGTGCTACAGAAGATAATATTCTGAGGGTAGCGTCTGACCCCTCTGTGAGCTCCAAAGGCAATTGTGTTGGTAACTTTGCATTTGCCTGTGGGGCTCTCTCATAATTAGGCTATTCATGAGCTATGGGGGTTGCTTTCTACTTGTGAATGCCTTTTTTTCCCTTTGACTTATCTTTGATTCCTAGGAATTTATGCACTTTTATTCGCTTCAGAATCCAGTAATGTACAAATCTCTTTTTAAGATCTGCAATATATGCATTCACCCCATGGGATGCCTCCCTGGGCCCCTATTTGTTTTTTGTGTGTAAATATGCACAATGGCCTCACTGCCGCTCACACATGAGAAGGGATCACACTGAGGTGACTGATTATGAATCAAAATTAAAACCACCAATTGGCATTAAAGGTCACATCTTTATTAGAATTATTCATCCAAATACAATTAGCTGCACACCAATCTGTGGGGAGGAGGAATGGAGGCTCTCTGTGTGTCTGACCTGATCCTGACCCAACTTACACCAACAGTGTGTCATTATCTTGAATAGAGCTTCTTCCAACTTATGGCAGAAATACAACTCATCATCCACAGTCTCACTTCTCCCCCTCCTCCCAAGGGCAGCACAAAAGAAGGAAAGAAGACATTAAGATTCTTCCTCTTGAGGGAATGAGCTCTGTTTTCTTTTTTTTCTTTCTCTTTTTCCCCTATTCTGTTTTATAGGTGACTTCATTCCTTACCCTGTTGGATAAAGTTCCATCAATACGCTTGCTGTGGATGGACTGCCTTTCTGTGGCAGTCACTCAATACAGTAACAGGGTGATGAACTGAAGAGAGAACAGGAAGATAAAAACAAATCAGTGGGATTAGACTGATGAGTTCAAGAGGTTATTTGTGC
Source organism: Strix aluco (assembly GCF_031877795.1). NCBI lineage: Eukaryota > Metazoa > Chordata > Aves > Strigiformes > Strigidae > Strix > Strix aluco. The sequence goes on from NC_133941.1 coordinate 8,771,672, forward strand.
CAACCGGTTAACATTAAGGTTTAATCCCCAGGGACTGCATGTAAACCATGGTAAATGAAATCTAAGATGGAAACATGCATAGGAATTTGAAAAGCAAGTGAGCATCAACTTTCAAAAGTGAGGGGAAAGATCAAATAGAAAGAAAATGGGTAGCCCATTCACTAGGGATATGAAGTCGAAAGCACTGATGAGCCAATTATTCCATGCTGAATGCAACATAAGAACACTTTCACCTGCCTCCAAAGTGTCCAACACCAGTTGCTCCCAGAGACAGTCTATGAGATTGCACAGACAGTGCAGATTATTTATGTTTCAGAAACAGGTTTGTTGAAGTTTACATGGTCCAGACTTAGAAGAGAGTAAGGTTCATACATAATATCTCTTATTAGACCAACAGATATGGCTATATAGGTTCTTCTTCAGAGCTGAAACGGAAGCAGCAAACCTGCATGTACCCAAAAGCGGGTCCATTTTTTTCAAATATATCAGTTGATCTAATAAAAGACATTACTTCTCCCAGAAAGCCCTTCCTTGAGAACATTTATGGTAGCTCTTATATTCCTGTTACTGGGGACTTCAAACTACTTTAAAAAGATTACACTAGATAGTATCACACCATCTTTATTTGGAAGTTAATTATTATTTTTTATCATCTTTAAAATGTGAGGAAACAGAATTGAATAGACTTATCCAAGATAAAATAGGAAGTCTGGAGAAGAAATCAATTCTGGTTCTTCTCCTTAGCCACAGCCCTGTCATATGAAAGGGATAAGTCAAATGTCTCTCCAGAAGTCAGTTTTCCTTTATGCCACAGGAGTTAAATAGCAGAAAGCATTTAGGTTTTTTTCAGGGCCATATGATGAATGTGAAAGTTTGTCCTCAGCATGGTGAAGTTAAAGTAGCACAAAACTGCCTGTACAGAATGGAGTGAAATTTTTAGGTGTTCCTCACGTATAACTGCTCTTCATTCTTAGATGAGAATTATGATGTTAATTCTAGAGGTTTAAAAAAAGAAGGAAACTTTCATTATCATACTTAATGGCCACATTATTCAGTGATCTGCAGCCTTTCTAGCTGCTCTGTCATTTCTGATGTCTGAAGACAAAGTGCACTCTCTCCCAGAGAGACAGATACACATGTAAACACAAAATGAGATACAGGTACTATGTTGCAATCTCTTCACATCTATTTATTGATGGAGGAAACAAAGGGAGGGAAAAGACTGTGTTTTTTCAGGAATAGTTGGGAATGAGTTTTCAAGTTAGTTCACAAAAAAAAATATTTGCAAGCCTATCATTTGTTAACTGGATCTGTGCAAGAGGCTTACGAGCATGGCTTTCAAACTGTTATTCCTTATTGTCTGTCTGAATTCATCTTTCTAACCACAGGGCTCTTAAGTAATGCAATTCCCAAAGCTAAATGCACATACTGTGTGTCTGCAGATCCTCATAATGAGAGTTGCTACCATGTGCAATACCATGTAAACACCTTTCTTCCTCTAGTTTCTAGAAAAATAAGAAAGAATGAGATAAAGTTCCTATTGGTACATTTCAAATGCAAGGAATGTGTCAAAAGTCTCCCGAGAAGTCAGGTTTCCTTTATGCCACAGCAGTGAAGAAGCAAAATGTGTTTTCTTTCTTTCACTTTGTCAGAATGCAGTGCTAAAGTCTGGGGGTCAGGACCGGTGTCAAATAAACAACTTTACTGTTTTGAATTTTTTAAAGGTTGAAGCTCCAGATAAAACAACTGCCGTTTGCACACAATATGCCCTGTGATCACATGGCATGATTGATGATAAGTCAAAACAAATTTTGTTTATTCAGCTTTAAAGTGAATGTGGTGTTCAGATTTTTCTGCGGTTTTGAATGTTATTAGACAAACAAGGTGCACATATGGGATGTAGTAAAGGTAGAGGCCTGTTTCACCAAGAACGTGTTTCCTTTCGGCACTGCTGAGTCATCTGCAAAGCCACCCCGGGCAGGCGGCCTCTGGCACAGCGGCCCCTTCCACCGCGGGGACATCTCAGTGCTCCCTAAGTCTTGGTTGTGATTTGGACTGCCCCACTCTCCCAGGAAGGCTGTGCACTGGGGCAGGAGGTCTTTCAGCCTCGGGGCTGGGCTCGTGCATTAAACAGCAGGGAAAGGACAAAACGCTGCATCTCTTACCCCGGTACTCCGGCAAGCGCTGCAGCACCGAGCACCGGGTGTTGCAGCATCCACCAGCACAGGGCTGCAGTGAACAACCTCCCACTGCGACCCACAGCACGGCCCTACGGCCGCCACTCGCATCAGGAACTGCAGTTGTGATTTAATATTTACCATATAGCATCCCTCTTCTCCTCCCACCAGACAGACGCTGCCCAGGCATCGTTTTGGAGCTCCTCTTTAATTTGAAGTGCTCATCCAGGAGAGGTGTTTTCACACAGGGCTGTGTTTTGCCACCCTTCCTCATGCTGAGTAGTCCCTTCCTTGCAGTAGGGTATAAAATGGATATAGGCACGAAAGACAGTTAATTCAGCTCCTCATTGCCTCCTCTGGGGTGTAAGCCTGACCTCGCGGCAGTCAGTGGGACACCTACATGTGAGGAAATACAAGCGCAGACCCTGATGAGAGGCAGAGGCATGTCATCTTTGTGCATGTTGGAATTTGTATTTGTCTTCATTTGTGTGCAGGGAGGAGGCCATGGCATTTCGGATGGGAGGATTTTATGGTTTTACTGCTGAGCTAAAATAGCAGGTTGAAAGTATAAGGGGAAAAAACATTGAACTCTACAGTTATTTCTCTGTTGTCTAAGAAGGCTGTGATATTTGTTTTCTTTAAAAAAACAAACTTTCTTACGATTATGCTCGAAAATAAGTCAGCTAAACTTGTATTTTTCAAAGAGGAAATCCAAGATATTTTTTTCCTATAGCAATAGAGTTCAACTGAAAGCAACAATTGTTTTCAATTTTTCTTACAGGAAATATCATACCAATTCATTGGGAAAATACAAATGAGGTCATTTTTTCGAGAGACTCAAAGATTCCCTTGAGAAATCTCAGTAATTTCCTAACACCACTATCGTTTATCCTTGGCCTTCCTTAAACATATTTTTCAGGAATTCTTAACATAGCCCCTTCCACTGAAAGTCTTTGTGTTAGAATAAGAAATTTATTATAAATATTAGTGCATATAATTAGATCTTATTTTGCAGTCTTACATACAAAAATTTATATATTGGGATATCATAAATAGCGAGCTACTGAATGATAAATATTTTAAGTTAAATGTTTATTTGTAAAAAGAGTTAACACTCTTTAGAGAAAAACTGTTGATGGCTAATTTCATCCCACTTAGTGTATTGTAATTATATGATTACCTATAGAAACTTCAGAGTATGGGTTTTGAAAGATCAAAGTTAGTGAAAAGTCAGCATGTAATTAGTTTCTTGCTTTGGAGCATTAGGTAGAATTACTGCAAAGAGGCAAAACTATCATTTTATAGAGACCCTTAGGAGATTTATAATGATGGTAGACAAATATATGCATACAATATCAGTTGGTGTGCTAAAATTTAATTTTAGTGAGGAAATGTGGTTGAAGGTGATCACGATACATGGGGATGTTCTTATTTTAATATTGGTGGATGTTATTATTAGAGAATCATATCAAAAGATATGTCACCAGGGAGAAAATATCATTTATAAATCACTAATGAGTAGCAAACAGTGTTTAGCTTGGAGGTATAAGACATCTTTTCACAATGTGCATTTATGATCAAACACAAAAGATCAAGTGGGGGAAAAAATGTACAGTAGATCTATATTTTATCTTTTAGTTCTCAGCAACATTTTTGATGGTTAAATGGGGTTATACAATGGACACGTTGCATCGCACCCTCTCTATAAAGGCAGAAAGAGCTTTTTTTATGCATAACAAAGAGCTCACATTTTGGCCCCCAAATGTTGTCTTCTTTTAGAAAAATTCTTAATAAATAACACCCCGGTTTTAAGATAGTTTGTGCTCCAGTATTTCATGGGAGGAGGAAGTGCTGCAGTCAAAACATGGGGTCACTGGAGGGTTGAGATTTTCAGGTGCTGGAGTTCTTTGCTCCTCAAAGCACGAGACATTAGACCAAACCGCTCTGCTCTCAGAAGTGTTGATTAAAGGCTGCCAAAACTCTTACTGTTTAAATGTAATTCTCTTACCATGTCCTAACTTTCTCCACAAGTCCCTTATACCCCTCTATGTCACAAAGAGGCAAAATGTTACATCGGGTCCACCTGTGCACACATGAAAGTCCAGAGGAATTTTACAAGTTTCAGTGGGTTTGTGATTGAGTCTGTTACGTGAGAGAGAATATTTTCAAGACAGAGCCTTTATGACAGCATACACCATATCAGGACTTTTCCCACCCAGAACATTACATGAATGTGATTTTAGCATGGAATTGAAACATATAAGAAGTACCTGGTGGCTAACCATTTAAGACCTAATGGAATAAATGAGGAGAGAGCTGAAGCAAATACGTGTAGGCGAGGGATTGTCATGAGAGACAGTACAAGGATTAGTCAAAAAAGGAAAAGCCAATAGAGAAGTTGAGATGGGACTAAGGAGAAATACACATGAAAAAGAAAGATGAATTTGAGAGCCTACATAGAGAGTAAGAAATACCATAGTACCTTTGAAGAACAGGGAAAAATAAGGTGGTGGCCAGTAGTGGCAGCATTTAAAGGTGGCTTTTTATCTTTCCATAAAATGTTACTCATTACATATTCTGAAAAAAAGGAGGAAAGAGAACAGCTTTTGCTGATTGTAAAAATATAATGCTGATGAACTAGAGGAAAGAGCTGAGCCATTATCCTAAATTACTGCAGCTCCAAAGGTCCGAGAGAAGATGGACTTGTCTAAATAATTCAGACATTCATTTTAGTGTCTATAACTGTGAACAGTTATTTCAGTATTGCTAATATATTTGTCCAATACATATGCAAGATATGACATGAGATCATCATAAAGTGTACAGAACATAAAAAGTTTATTTGTGGATAAAGCAGGGATTTTTCTTGTTTTATTTCATGTATATTAATTTGATCTAAATGCCTTGCTCTTTATTCTTCCTCCTTTATTAATGTCTCTTTTCAAGCTGGAATAAATTATCACTTGCTGCTGTCATATAAAAAAATAAGTAAATATATATCAAGGATTCTAGAATTAAATTCCCATTTACAGTAGATCAGAAAGTAAAATACCTCACGTTTGCCCTGTCTTGCAAAACAAGATACAAATTCTGCATCTGCCCCTTTGGTTTTGTTTTTATGGCCCTAAATTGGATCTGGAAAATATCCTTCATGTACTGTTTTCACAGTCACCTACACCTATTGCTAATGTCTGTAGGACAAACCAGTACACAGAGGATACTCAGCTAGCGGCATCCAGCCTCAGCATGAAACAAAAGGATGCACGCACACCCATGCACACAGATCAGACTGAAGCGCAACGAGGTTGCTATCACAGCGAGCGAGATTCTTAAACTAAGATTAACCTTGAAGCTCAAATGAGATAAAAACAAATAGAAATTTCTCCACAGGAATAAGAGCTTATTATAAAGGAAAGTATTTCATAACTCGCGTAACTTTAATTAAGAAAAAAAGGCTGGCAGGATATATTCTATCTCAGCATCCATATGTTTAAATGTGTGTTCAGTGAGGTGCACAGAAGGTGTGCACATCTCATTATTAACTAAGTAGATCTGTGTGTACAACTTCCTAGAAGTGCTGACAATATCGCTCATGCATTTACATGATGCTCATCCTTTTGCCCATTATGTAGCATCATGTCTGTACTGTATTGAGTGAGCTGAGCTGTGCCAGTATAAATGGAAGCAGCTCTGTCCTGTAGCAGATCCAAGTGGCTGGAATGGGGTTTCTGGGAGAAAAAAAAAATGAGGAAGGGGTAAACAAATGGATAAAGTGGAATCTGAGAAGTCCTTTGGTCAGGGAGGCATCTCAGTGGCCTTCTCCTTCTAGTAAATGAAGCAGACAGGAGAGTTTATAATAATCCAGTGCTTCCAGCCAAAGCCAGGCCACCTTCCCAAGGAGCACGATGGTTTTGAGAGAGGCTTGGGACTATCCAAGGTTCCAGGTGTCATTTGGAGCCAAATGTTTCACATTTGCTATTTGGATACTGTAGACAGGTCAAATGTTGGGAACTGAGTCTGCAGGAGATGTTGTAGAGGACACCGTTGGTGAGAAGTTTGAGTGTTTTTCTGTTGAGGAAATCTGCCAAGGTTTCCTCAGTAGTATTGTCAGCCACTGGTTGAACACTAAAATTGAAAAAGAACATTGTACCTATTACTGAAATTACTCTGCATGCCAGGATCTTTACGTGCATCCGTTGGAGTGATAGTCCTTGGTTTCTGAAGCAATTATGAGGAAATATCCAATTTTGAATGGAGGTGTCTGAACGTGCATCTTGGCACAGAGTGGCATAAAAAAGCGTAACTGGCTTAAGGCTGACCCCACTGATAAATCCGACTCTGGAAAAGGGGAAGGATGGAGGAAGCAGAAGTGACTGTGAATGACTGGTTTCTCCCATGCTCTTTGGATAGATACACTGATCTTGAGTAAACTTGTATAGATGCAAACTGCAGTCAGGCAGACAGCGTGGCACTGGGACATGCTGCCATGAGGTCAGTGAGCCTCAGCATGTCCTCAGCCAGATCCGGGCTGCTCATGGAAGAGGCTGATGAGATTTGTCACTGTTAGAAATCAATGCAGGCATAGGCTTATTCTTGCCTGTATATAATCCAACATTGCCCCAGTAAATTATATGATCCAAGTAGGGCTCATAATGGAGGTTTCTTTGTTGATCCAGAGACCTTGCAAATAGAAAGGTGAATAATTATATGTACTCTCTCAATTATCTGACTTTGGATCAGCTGATAGTCTACATGTGAATTTATAATGAATCCAGAATGAATCTTTGGCCTCAGTCTGAGTAAGTAGAAAAGAACTATGGCCTGGACTTTGCTAAAAATTTCTTAATCCATAGAAAAAAATGAAGGAGGGTGCTGCGTTAGCAATGTCCACTAGAAACCATGACTATTTTGTGAGCAGGATGAATGACTTGGGGCGTGATGTAAGTCTCCTAATAAGAATTAGAAGGCATTTTATGGAACCAGGGTGAAGGTAGGCTGGCACAAACTGTTCCACACATTGTTCCCTCCAGCACTGTTACCCTCAGCAAAACTGTTCACTGGCAAACTGTTTAAGTCATGAGATAGTTGCAAGAGAACTAGAAGAAAGACATCTCTGGCATTTCAAATCCATCCTCAGAGATATGGATGTACATTGCTCTCAACAGCACTGTGGCTGAAATCTCTGGTTCTAATGCAGCTGAAGCTTCTGATTGTTTAATCACTTTTCAGGACAGGAAGGTCCCATCAATACTGCTTCTTTAAAATGCAGATCTTTCATAACCTTCTTAAGGGACCCCAGAGTGCCTTCAGAGACTAAAATTTCCATAGCTACACTTCTTACAACCCCATCACAGGGTGCTTGGACGAGGTTTTTAGGAAAAAAAGTAGAGAATTATTGTTGACCAACACTTAGGGCCACCTCACAGTGTTAGACAGCACTGAGAGATGGTGGAGGCCACTCTGCAGGAACCATAAAGGTGTGCAGAGAAAAGTTACTGGCCCTGTAGGCATTTATTCCAAAGATTGTCCACAGGATGCGAGCTACAGTGAAATACTTGTGCACAAGTGCTCGAAGAGCCACTGCAGCACACCTTGTGATTACCCTGGATTGAAGGGTTAGAGATTATGCCAAAGTCTTGGACTTGCTATTACCACAGTGGTCCCCAAGCTCCTCTGAAGCTTGGGCCTCTGATAGTCCAGCCAGCAGAAACCACTGGTACTGTCCTCATCACCACTTGTGTGGCAGAAACCTCCATGGCATCAGAGGTTTGGTTTCTGCCCTTCTGTTAGGAATGGGTAAAAAAAAAAAATAAATTTTCTGATAAACATCAAAAAACAAAAGCTGAATGAATCCAGACAAAGGCAGCCTCTTCATGGGGATGCTGCATGTCTCCTGCAGCTGGAGCTGGATGGCTACTCCTTGTTTAAGTGCAGATTTTCCCTGGAAAGTTTTAAAGTTAGATATCCTTTCACCAAATCCTTGTCTGAGGGATCAAGAAGGGAAAATGTTTGGAGGCCAGCAATGCATCTAACATTTTCATACATTCCTACTGTAACAGAAAGTTCCTAATCACAACACTACATAAAGCTGTATCTTGTGTCATTTAGGACTGATTGTGGGATCTGGCATTCAGAGTCTGCTGCCAGTTTAGAGAAGTCTGCCTCAATCAGTGTCACTGCTGGCCACAGCCGACTGTGTAGGTTGCTGTCAATCCAGCTGTCTTTGTTTTAAAATGCTGTTTTGTTTGGGGGTTTTTTGGGTTTTTTTTCTAGGGCAACTACCACATCAGTGTCAAGGTCTGATGCTGCATCTTACTCAGACATAAGAGAGATTCGCACAGGCTGATCATCAGTGGTTTAGGTTATTTCCTTAGATGAAAGCACCCCTTTCTAACATTATTTCTGCAGGCTCCTGCAATGCTCAACAAAAACCCTTCTTTGCCAAGTTATCCTGTCTGTGAGTCTGAGCAGAGCAGCTGATGGCATATAAAACAACTCACTCATCCTGTATTCTCACCTTGCAAGCAGTAAAATTTGACTGCTAATGCTCAGATTTCATCTGATTCTGCTCTTTATTGCATTGGGCTGCAGCACTAGTGACAACGCTTCTGAAAAGTGGTAGGAAGATGGAGAATGCCACTATCTAAAGCAGATATTTAGAAAGGGCCAGGCCTCCTGCTAAAGCTCTTTTGCACTTCTATATTGCTCGCGTCCCCCGCCTTTGCAGTGAAACATTGGGTGTCCCTGAACAGTGAATGTAGCCTTTGACGTCTGCTGGGTGGGGCATGTCTCCAAAGCAAGGGGAGACCAGGTTATTAGTTAAGCTATTCTGATCCTTTCATGTTGGAATAATTGCACAGAGCTCTAGGTAAATCAGTAAAACACTCTGGTGTAGCTAGCAACTTAAATTCAATGGTGTGAACCTTGCTCTTCCCATACCTGGAGCCTTTCCCTTCACTTTAGTTGCAGAAAAGAAAAAGCGCCTTTCCAGGAGGTTGTCTTTGGCTGAGCATTGAGCCTGAGGTGCAAAGAATTGCAGGCATGTTGCACATTTGTGTGTTTTCTCTTGAGTTCAGTGATGCTGTGATACCATTTGGTGATGGTGTGGGTAAGCAGCAGCCATGGGTCACAAACTGTCCTTACTATCCAAAGCAAAATCAGGGACACCCCCTGCTTAAAAATAGGAACAAAACACCATTAGTGTCATTTGCAAATGAGATGTGCTTCCAATCTCCAAGTCATGCCATATAGGTGAGGTGGCTCAGACCCATTACCGCAGTCTCGTACTTCACACTGTTATTTCCATACTGCCACTTTGGGCAGAGGAACAAGTTCAGACAAAATAAAAATCGACCTTTGCCTGTTGCTCCGACCCAGCCCAAAGCACTGCTTTCCTGCACTATGAAAGGCTGTCTCGGCTTTATTTCCATGCTCCCCAGTGCTTCCTGGTCTGTCGGGGATGGGAACACCAGTGCCCCAGCACTGTGAGAAAGCTGTTCTTGACCTAAACCTGACCAGAAACAGGAAGTAATAGAAATCTCACAAAAAACATCTTTTCTCCTGAGATCTTCAGCCAGGGGGTCATTTTGTGAACTCTCTCTTTCCCTGGTGTAACCACTGACTTTGTTTACACCAGTGTAATGGAGCACAGCCTTAATTATGGAGGTTCCCCTACAGCTTTGCACAAGTCGAGCTTGAGTGTGTGTCCAAACCAAATCTACAGAGCTTTTGAGCTTCTCCCATCCCTAATTATTTGTGGGTTTTGGATATATACCAAGAAATTAGTTCATATACATCTACAATTTTCTCTTTGTTTGATTGGCTTGAGGGCTGGAATTAAGGAAGAGAATTACCTAGAATAATGCTATCTGTATTCCACATAAAGAGAATCCAACCAGAAGCAACAATGCAATGTTTTTTAAACTGTATGATATGATAATACATAATGACACACTGCACAAACCAACACATGGTTTCCACGAATACCAGTGAGGTTTCTCTTCAAGGAAAAAGTAATGAAATGGAGCAGACCTCAATCCAACCACAGCAGTACCAACCTGAGCATCCACCAGGGACATAATCAGAAATCACATACTCACTGCTGAGGAGCTATAATTAAACTAGATTTAATTTTAATGGAAATTCTTCCCAGAAAAAAAAAAAAACAACAATGTTCCCCACCCCCACCCCCTCTAATGGTGTTCCACTGTTCCAGGCTTTATGGAAATAGTTACAGGATTCATGTGTTTTGCAACCCCAAATGTTTTCAAAACAAATAGAACATGTTAAAAAATGAAATTAATAAATCTTTTACATTCATACTCAAAAGTCAGTCATGCTGAGGTTGTGTGGGTTCATCAGCATCAGATGCTTCCTGCCGGCTGGTGTCTCCACCCAACACATGTTTTAAATAATAATCAAGCTCAGCCTTTGCAATTATATTTTTGTCTTAATGCTGTTGTATGTTAATGTTTCTTTTATCCTGCATTTATCTCTCAACTTTATGTCAGACAGTACTACTCCTATCTAGGGATGTGAAAACCTGATAACTTTAAGAGGATTAATACTGACAAAATGTGCTTTATTAGTCTGGATTTGTTTTATTAGTATCCTGCAGTTTGATTAGGACTAGGAAGCAGTCAGAATACTGTTTGCCCAAGCAGAGAGAAAATAACACCAAGCAGAGAGTTAAATATATATCCATTTATTGGGCTGGTGCTCTCACAAGCACACCAGCTCTTCCTGTGTCTTACTCAGCCCCTCTATTTACAAAGGGCACGGGCCTCTTAGAAACACAAAACAGAAACCCAGGACAGATTCTCTAGTGCTAACACATGCAGCTCAACTCTGCTGAGCACCGCGTTATCCATCCTTCACAGAGGGATGACCCAGACCACTGAGGCCCTTTCCGCAAGCACATTCATGTAGCTCCAGCGATGTTTGGAGATGCCCAAGCTAGTCCTGTGCCCAGCACTGGGCTGCCCCCAGGCTAATCCTGTTCCTTTGGTCTGTTTCCCCAAATCTGTTCTCTCTTTCACGTTTTCCTTCACACCCACACTCAGGCACGTTGTGATCAGGCATAATCCTTGGATACCTGGGGAAACAAAGGCACAAGCTGCATGGTGCTTTTCCTGCTGCTCAATGCACCTTCCTACTGGTGTGGCATTGGGCAATGTTTTCCAGGGGAAGGCTGGACAAATCCACCTGGCAGTGTTTATGTAGAAGTGATGAAGTGTTGCACAGAAATATCTGGTTACCTTCTCCTTGGGTTAAATTAGCTCAGGCTGAGTTAAGTGCTGTTGTGTGTAGTAGTCAAGCTAACAAGGTTAAAATTAGGCTGGATATTGTGCCACTGTCCTGCAGCCCTGTGATGTTCCCCTCTCCTCTGGCTGCTCATAGGATGCCCATCAGAGAGTGTTTTGATGGAGAGAGAGGGTTAGATATATTCCTGACGACTCTGTGACAATGGGGCTGGCATCTGTAGGAGTAAGAAATGCAGTTAAATATATTCCTACATGTGATAGGTGCATGGAAAACCCATTTTTTAATTTTTGGCAGAAAGGAATCGGAATGCAACTGGGCAAGCTACAGACCCATGCTCACTCTGCCAACTTTTGTAATAATAGGAAGCTAGTTACAGTAAACAGTGGTAAATAACACACTCATGAAATCCAGTGGGGAATAAATTATTTGTTCTTATACAGGAAAACAAAAAAGGAGACATTGCTTTATTTTTTAATACTATTGTGCTCCACCCACACTGTCTCCAGTATATCCCATAACAGCGTTGGCTCTTGAGAAAAATGCATATAATGACTGGACTCAGTCTTCTTGCACAGAAGCATGACTAGATAATAAAACAAAGATGCTGGCTTACCAAAAAATTCACATTCAACTCTTTGCAGCACATTCATTCACCACTCACTTTCTCCATTTTTACATGTAGAAAGAGTTTGGCGACTGGATTTATTCCTGATTTGTGCTGGTGAGAATGAAAACAGAGTGAGCACAATGCTATTTCTATCTGTGCCCAATATATATAGTACATTACTTACAAAATATTTATCTGTGTTTCCTCCCACCCACTACTTTGTTACATTCATCACTGCCTGGGAGGAGAGGTAGAAGACGCAGCAGATATATGAAGATTGGAAAGGATGTTTACTTGAGGGAGATTTGCTGTGAGTTATGAAAAAGTCTTTTTAAAAAACTACTTTCCGACATTTTTCTGGAAGTAAACAAGTCAGTTGTACTAATAGATTATTCCAGTGCCCATACAGGATCTGTTGCCTTTTCTACTACGAGCTATTTTTATAATTAGAAAGTTTTGACTTAGGCTCTGTTACTGAAATGTAAGCCTGCAACTTCTTCTCATATCCCCCACAGACAGAGCAAATAGTTTATTACCTGCCCCTCTGTGACAGCCTTTTACATATCTGACATGTCCTGTTTCTACCCTGACCAGCCCCAGTTCTCTCTCTCTCCTCCCAGGTCTTTCAGCCCCAGTGCTGGTCTCCACTGGATTCTTTCCAAGTACTCCTTACTAGCTTGATCACCACACTGAAGACCAGACAACACTCAAGCTGAGCTCCCCCCTGAGCACGATTACTCCTTTTTCATGGCAGGGTAACTTGTTTTACATCTGCCTTGTGATCCCCTCCACATAAAGCAGGACAAATCAGAGTAAGACAGCAGAATCTGGGCATCATGAACACGTGGTCCTCCTCTAGGCAGGACTAGTGGCTGGATGCATGGAGGGATCATGTCTGCGGACATGGAGCTGGTTTGAATAGCAGTGGGACCAGCAGATCAGCCTTTCCTTGTGGCTGGACCTTTGTCTGAGAGCAAAAGTGGTAGTCTTGAAATAACTCAAAGGCATTTCAAGAAGAAGCCTCTTCTGCTTCTTCTACTTCAGCCTAGCTGTTACAGCCGGGGTCTGATCTGAAAACATGTCCTTCCTGTGAGGTTCAGACCACAAAACTGACTGCTTGCCACATTCCCCTGTTGTTTTTTCCTTGGGTCGCTGTATGAATCTAGTTTATCACATCCAGCCCTGTGCTAAACATGGTTAGTGTTTGAGCAATCTATGAAGTCAGAAGCTTCCCATGGAGAGTTTTTCTTTGCTTCATCTGGAATCCACCAACCCATACAAGTGTACACAGCATGGTCCATCAAAAGGTCCTCCCTTGTCACCTCTGGGAAATTTTGCTACTTCATGCTTGAGCTCTTTCACAGAGAAACGTATGGTGTCTGGTGGGGAGGGCAGGTCGCATTGCTGAGCCTTGGGCTCCCAGCTTTCCTGGGTTTCTCTTTAGGCCAGAGGGGAAATACTGCTGAGGTATTTCCTCCCAGTGCTCTCCTGGGCTTCTCCCAAAAACCAAGGGAAGAAGCCTGGCAGATGGGGAGATGATACTGCTGCGGTGAGCAAGGGCACTACCCTTGCTGCTGCAGAGGACACACCGTCACTTACTGGAAGACGAGGTGAAATATTGGCTGGAGTTAAGGGAAAAACTCTTCGGGTCTGGGATTTCATCCAGGTCATGTAGATGGTGGATCAAAAGGAGCAGTCAGGACTTTCTGGGCCTAATCATCCACTTGGAGCAAGAGCAAGGGAGACAAGGGTGTTAGAGACTGCCAGGAAGGACCATGTGTCACATCTTAGCTGACTGTGAGTCCCATCCCACTGCAGCAGAATTTCCCAGCACTGTGATGTGCTCTGGGCATACTCCCTTCCCTCAGCTCCCACTGGGACCATTTACTGACCCCACAGGTAACTGATCTCCCATTATATGAGACACAGAAGACAGAATAATAAATAAATAAATAATAAATAATTCAGAAATAATCTTTTCTCACATAAAAATCCATGTTCCTGGGGAAAAGTACACAAAGCTAAGGCCAGGAATAATCTGTTCAATTCCAGCAAAAGCTCCGATTCGCCTCTTCTTTTGTGTAAGTCACAGATTCACTTTATCTCCTCCCATAACAATCTCATGCATAATAAAAACAGGGCTTCCTCTAAAAATCTTTTGTTTTCCAAAAATATGAAGAGTTCCAGGGAGAGCCTCCAAGATCAATTTGCTATCTGATTCCAAACAGAGCTGAACAAAATCTCTGGTTTTCTCCACTGCCAAATATTTGTGGTGACATGTAGGATCTGCCCCTAATGTCAGCAGGAATATCAACAAAACATTTCCAGCATGTTTTCACAAATTTGCCATCAGTTCCCAGGCCATTTGGTGAAACTCTACAGACGCCGTGGGTTCACTTTGTTAAAACCATCCACACAGTTTTAAAGAAAATAACATCTGATGACTTCCCAGCACCTTTCTTGTCTTTTTACAGACTCTTAAAATACTATGTGATTCCTTCAAAATGTTCAAATAATCACTTCTGCTTTGATTATAAACAAAGAAAACTTTAATTTGTCTCTTCAGCCAAATTCAGGAAAATCAGATCCCCCTGCTCAGTTGGAGAGAGAAAGACAAACAAATGTAATGAAGCCAGGCAGCTGAAAAAAATGCACTGATTAATGGAGGAAAACAACTCGCATTGTATTTTTTTTTCAAGCCCATTTGTCCTTCTATCAACAGCCTAAACACAAGGCAAAAGTGAAAGTGCAACCATTCCTCTGCTCCTTCCCTCCCTTCAGCACCCTGTCTGCCTGGGGGTGGTGGAGCCGCCCTTGGACCCTCTCCCCTTGGATGTGGATGCCCCTCCAGCCTGGCTGATTCCACTGCCTCCAGCTGGTGTGCTTTCCAAGGAAACAGCAGCTGTTGCTGTTACATTCCAGGTGATGCTCAGACCAGCTGGTGCCCATCACATGCTCACAGAGAGATGGATACTGCCCAATATTTTGGGAAACCACACTTGACATCTGGGCTCCTTCCTAAGTGTGGAGTGGTAGGAGCTGAGATTGCTGGGAAATGCGGTGCTGAAGTAAATCAGCTGCTGTCAAGTTTAGGAGAGGCTGAGCATGGATTCCCTGACACCATCCCTCCCACCCCAGCTCTACGTCAGGTCCCAGCCCTTGTCACTTGCCCAAGATGTGCTCAACAGCTTCACAGAACCACAGAATCATCTAGGTTGGAAAAGACCTTGAAGATCATCTAGTCCAACCATTAACCTAACACTGACATTTCCCAACTACACCATATCCCTCAGCGCTATGTCGACCCAACTCTTAAACACCTCCAGCGATGGGGACTCCACCACTGCCCTGGGCAGCCCATTCCAACGCCTAACAACCTGTTCTGTAAAGAAATACTTCCTAATATCCAGTCTAAACCTTCCCTGGAGCAATTTGAGGCCATCCCCACTTGTTACTTGGTTAAAGAGACTCAGCTTCCCCAGATGTGCCCTCTGGAAATGCTCTCATGGGGTCTAAAGTGTTCTCAGGGTGGGGTTTTACCATTTCATGGTCTATGTCGTTAGAGCAGGAAAGAGACTCTTGCCATTTGTAACTAATTTTCAATGTTTTTGCTGCCACAAGTGCTCCAGGAATAGCCTCTTATAGACTCAAGTCTAAGAGACTTCAGTTTAAGGGACAACACATGCAGCAGGTTTACAGATCGCCTAATGATTTCAAATATCACTTACATCACTCTGGAAGACACCAAGTCCATAAGAGATAATGTAAACCTCTTCCTTGCTGTGGTTCCTCTTGAGATACAGCTAAATGCTGCAGACACATTACTGTGACTGAATGCATATAATAGGTATTTGTGCATGCAAATGGCCAGTTATATGTGAGCAAGTAAATTACCTGATTTGCATGCCCAGACATGGTAATTCAAATGTAAATTAGCTGTGCAGTTGCAGATATACTGTGCATGTACAGTTGCCTGTTTATAAAAGATGTATATTTTTGTCCAGCCAAAAGGCCCTTTTACCCACCTCAAAATGAGACAGAAGTGGAACATGCTTGTGTCTGCCCAGGGGTGAGCGTCATCTGTATGAATACATATGTGAGAACTGTTCTGCCCAAACCATGCTCAACTTTATTTATAGAAAGCAGTAGCAAAGGGTTTCTGTCTAACACTCACCAAAATCAATACGAGTCTTTCTGATGACTTAAATGGGCTTTGAATCAGGCCCAGATGGAGCAACGAAATTTCTTAAATTATTTTAAGAGAGGAAGTGTCATGTACAAATATGTGAATAGATTAGCAGAGAGATGTGAAAGTCTCTATAAACCAGTGGTGACTATACAGCTTCATATTCATGGCTTTAACTTCCCCTATCAAAACTTGTGAAATTATTTTGATGATGCAGAAATCTGTAAAATATTTGCTTAGAAGAACATTTTGCATCTGCATTTGCAGACTTCAAAGCCAAAGTAACACACAAACCGTGATTATCTTTTCCTAGGTTAGTAATGATGTGTTTTTCTACAACACTATTGGTATATGCAAATAATTACTTTTTTTTTCTTTTTGATACAATTTCATTATTTGCATTGCTACTAGTGGTTCACCAATAAAGGCGAACATCACATTAGGATTCATGACAGTTTTCACATTGTATTATCAATATGTGGAAATAATTGTCTGCTCCGGGATTAAATTACATTATTGTGTATCTTTTTCATGCCTAATAAATAATGATGGATGGCTTTTATTTTCATCACCACCTGCAACCATTTAGTCACCTCTTGATTGTTGAAGATAAAATAATAAAAGGCAAGTGTTATGTTGCAAGCAAAAGAATGCAGTCAAAACAGTTGCATGCCTCGTGTTTCTGTCTACCTTTTTCAAGTCCCTAAAGAGTAATAGATGGTGTTCTGGGAAGGCTGGCAACCTGCAAACTGGCAAACAGTTTTCATGAATTGGGCAAGGGGGGAAAATGTGGAAAACATTTTTTTTTCTCGTAAAACAATAATTATTTCTTAGTGCATGATTCATAATCTGAAAATTAGGTTTTTGTTCTGCTGTGCAAATCAGTTACATGCAATTAGAATGCAAAGCAGAGGCACATTCTTAGTGTTTAGCCCTTTTAAATAGAAATGAAAACAGCCTGCAAATTGTACCAAAGTTTAAAATGCATGCTAGGTAATTTTGAAATTCAAAGAAACAAAACCATGCATAATAAAAAGCCCACTCTAGCTCATTCCTTTTTTTTTTTTAAATTGCCTATTGTGAGGCTTAATAATAAAAATAGGTGTTGCATATTTTGGAAAACTGTAACGGTGAAGTTCTTTGCCAGTGTTGATGTATTCATACACAGGCACACACATACACGTGTGCACACACACAGAGTCACAGTTTATGTCACTTTTTACATGATCGTCTTTTCTACTAGGTCAAGTGTAATCTCAAAATTGTTATAACTCCTACCTGCATATTCTGATCCAGAAACTCTTAAAGCTGAAAACAAATGAAGTTGACATTTTTAGTTAAAGCTTACATTAGCTATTGTCACAAGTCCTTAATCAAACTCACCCTCTTCGGAAATCTTGTATTGTTAGCTCGGGCCGCTCTGTGTGGAGTGCCATAGGAGTCTTTTAAAAATAGCACGGCAATATTTAGAATGGAAAGTTATTGCTGGATAATTTCATTAACTGCGAGTGTATCAAACTGAGCTCAAGACAAAGTCGTCCTCTTTTTTTAACAAAATAGTCAGTTCTGAGTCAAAGGTTTATTCTCTGTGTGCAGTTTCACATGCTTGGCTCTATTATCTTTAAATCACAAGATGACAATCTTCTCAGGCATACCAGAGAGTCAACCAAAATCCAACAGTAATAGATAATCCTATCAAATGTCAAGTTACTGAGGAGAAGCGGTTTGAAAAATAGGCCAACAGTCCATTACTTGATTTACCTTGAGAGGATGTTAACATTTCTGTAGTCTGCCTTCAACAGGGTATACTTTCTCTGTATTGCTAAATTGTTTAACAGTATGTTTCAAGCATTTAGAACTATTTCTGTTGTTTGTGTTCAAAAATATACTTTGAATTTTCTCATATAAGTAGAAAGTGCTGTTTAAAATAATAAAAACTTTTCCTCGGGGTCAAAGAAACACTGGTGGTTGCTGCAGCCCTCGTCCCTCAAACATGCAAACAGCAACAAAATCATCCATTTCCTACCCAAATTTATGGCAGAAATTATAAATTAATTTCACTAATAGCTGAAGAGTGGAATTTCTTGAGGTGTCCCCTCTCTCGACCTATGGAAATGACTTGACCATAGAAAATTACTCTGAGAAATCATAAGCAGGGACCCAAAGGGCAGCACTGAGTACTGATGTGCTTGAACTGCTCATGTGGCACTGTGCCATTCAACTTGAACACATCAGCCCTTACTTGCAGCACAATTCAACAACTAAAACTTATCTACAGAGAGATGCTGCATGAAAAGTCCCTGAAAAATAATGGCTGCACTGAACAGAAGAAACTGTCCTGGAAAAATTCCCCAGAATTTCAATTGGCAAAAAAGAAGCTATCCTGGAAAAACTCCCTGTCTGCACCGCTATCAGCAGGGATACCTGATATTTGGAACACTGGAAGTTCAAATGGAGCATCCTCCAGAGACATCCTTCTTTTCCCATTTTGCTCAGCCATAACACTACCAACACCTCCTGCAGAAAGTGAAGGAGAGGGAAAAATCAGGGGCAGAAATAACACCTTCCATGAGAACATTCCCATTAGTTACAGCAGTTGCAATGCAGGAGAGATTTTTTCCTCCTTTGCAGCCCTTACACACGCACTCGGTATAAAGCAGATACGTTGTTCCTGCCTGGCACCTTTGGTTAAAAAGCACATGAGTGCACACACACACACACACATACACAGAGCAAAGCGCTGACTCTAGAGCTGAGATTTTTCCATCTCATGCACAGACAGATGCTCTCTGGGACAGGATGAAATCCTGCACACCCTGAGCTGGAGCTGCAGGGCTGACACGTGTGCCAGGCTGCAGGCAGCTGCATGACTGCGGTTTTCAGAACTTTACTGCCCTCTCCAAAAAAACAGTTCAATTGAAAGTGAAAAATAAACGCTCTCCAAGTTCTGCCTGCAGCCGGAGGCAATCACTATCTTTCTCATCTGTGTGCTCCATCCATGCCTTCATCAACAGAGAGGTAATTTTCGGACTCAGCTCATTAACACCGAGCTGTTGATGGAGCTGTAAACACTCCACCCCGCTGTCGTTTCAAGCCTGTTACCAGCTATTCTTTTCTGTTTAGCTGACCTACCATGGCATTTAAGATGAAAAATATTTGTTTTAAATTCACAGCGGTTGCTCAGGTCTCTGAAGAGGACTGACGCTGGTTCTGACATCCAAAAGCACTGCAGAACGGAAAGGGAAGCAAACTTTTTTGGCTGGAGTTCTGCAGAGAGGGTGGGACATGTGGTGGCTAGGGACACCACGAGACATAGGCAACGCCATTTTTGGCTTGAAATTAGGCTTCCAACATGTAGAACATACACACACATAACATAAACAGGCATCAAGATAAGGAAATGACAAGGAGGCAGAAGGAAAATGGGTTTAGCTAGCAGATGTCCTGGTAGGGAGAGGGGGCACTCTGTTTGTCCCATCTGCACACAGTAGATAAAAAATCCTACCACACAGGCTGATTTGGGATTGTTGGATACCTCGATGGATAGTTTGGACCACAGTGTCACTGATGCAAGAAGGCAGCATGGGAGAATCAAGCCCTTTTTGGCTTATGCCATGGCCCAGCCTGATTTTTGCACTGCTGCAAAAGGATGCTGTTGATGGCTAAGGCACTCTGGTATGGCTGCTGCTTCAACCGCTCCCACGGGCATTTGTTTCTGTCTCACAGTTCATCAGGACATTTTGACCCAGGTGCCAGTGTGTGTCAGGCAATGGCTTTGCAGGCTAGCAGTTCACAGCCTTGGCAAGTGCCAAGTGGGGGGAGTTAGACAGCACCCACCCACAATGAGCCACATTAATCCCTGGGGTTACATAATTTCAGTAAATAGAATTATTGGGGCTGGACATGAAATTATGTCTCTGCTCTCATCAGTGTTGTCAGTTCCTTCATTGCAAGGTTAGCAAAGTCATCCATGTTGGAGGTGGGGAACAGTTACAGAGAGCAATGGTTCGAGAACTGCAGTTCCCATGTTTTTGAAGGGTCTGTCATGGGCATGGTATATATAGTTCAGTATGGGATTCTCATGTTTTACAGGCATAAATGTATCTGGGTGATGAGGTGCTGCAAGTGACAGAGCTAGAAAACATCCCCAGAACATCATAAAAAATCTGTGCTCCTGGTTTTGAGAGAGGATGTGCTGCCTGGCCCAAAGGAAGCTCATGAGCATCCCTGCACCCAAGGAACCATCCACCAAATTTTTTGACAATTTTACATGGTACACAAGAGGGAACTCTGTCCTGGGCAGGTAAGGTTTGAAGTTTTAATTCTGTGTTTTTCCTCCTCTTGGTTTTGACTTGACTAAAATCAAACTTAGGTGGCAGGGCCAAGGGGTATTAACCTTCACCTTGCAGATACTGAGCAGATACCTGGCCCTGGCAATGCCTCCATCCGCAGCTGTGTGTACCAGACCCATCAAGCAATCAAACAGCAGCAGGAGCCACACAGCTTCGGTGCTATTGTGAAGTAGATGTCTCCAAAAGGGTGAGAATATGGCTTAGGGATCCTGTGATTCGGGGGGAACTGAATCTGCACATTTTAATGAAAATGGCTATCATCCACATTTTGTTTTCTTTATAAACATTTGCAGAGTATCAGTAGCCAATCTAAATGTCTCAGCAGACAAGTACATACTGTACTTCGGCTCTTTTTTTCTGGAGTGCTGGAGAAAACATATTAGCTGGAGCCAGCTGATGTGCTCTCTGTGGGTCTCAAGGGCAAACTCCTTCGAATTAAGCATGATCTTCATGTCCAGTCCATACTTGTTTTGCACTCTGTTTTCTACATCTTCAGAAGTTCATCAAACTGTTCCTGCTCCCCACCATGCTCAGGGACATCTCCTTTCCCAGCCAGCTCAGGAGGGTTCCTGATCACCAGGCACAGTGCAGCTCTCCAGGTGTCTAACAACACCTTGGGATAAATTGTGCCTGGGTCTGGGAAAGAGATTTGTGAATAAGCTCTTCTTAGTAGGGCTACAGTCCATTTTGCTTTTCATTGTGATGTTTTCCTCTTTTAGATGAGGATCATCTTGTCCAGAGAGAGGGTAGTGTTTGTGTGGAAGTAGCAGGAGCTCTTTGGCATGTGGCTGCAGGCTGCGTGGGCTCAGCTGTGAGATTCCAGTCAGCTCCTATGATAGCCTCGTTATTGGAAGGTGAGCCTAATGAATGCACTGTCAGATGATCTCTTGTCTCTTTTAAGCAAAGGTAAAGGATCTAAGAAAGCTCTTTATTGCTTATTCTTTGGATGGAGACATTTAGATTGAGTGCCGCAGCTCTCCCTTCCTACAAAGACTACAAAGGTATTTTTATCTTGATTAGAAACTTCTGGTGGCCTACTTTCTCATGAGCCCTTGTCCAGCCAGTTTGTCATCTCAGTCATCATTCAGGCACCATCAAAACCAGACCAGCTGGTTTCAAAGCAGTCTTGGCACCACACTACCCAAGGGCTCCTGCACACCGGACTGAGTGGGAGCATCAGCCTTCAGAGACCAGTTTGAGAAGGTCCTCGGCTGACATGAAGAGACCACAGCACAGCCCTGTACCTCCCCCCCGGAGGCTTTGACATCCTGCCACGCGGAGGGAGAGGCTCGCTCCCTGTTCCATCGGCATATGCCAGCCAAGGGCCTGCCACTTGTTTCTCTAGGCTAATGCAGCAAGAGCAGCCCAATTCATTTTGACAGAGCAGTTAAGTAAGTGGCACAGATTTCACATGTCAGCCTTCGCCTGACTAATCTTAGAGTTATCCCATAGCAAGTGACTGGCGAGAAGGTTCAGCATCGTGCAGTGGCAGTAGTTAGCACGCTTCAAAGCATGTGCTGCTAAACTAAGTGTTTTGCTTGTCTGTTTTACACCGCCTGGATCCAAACTCAAAGGACTTCATATGCATGCAGAGCTGCAGAGACAGGCTAGAACAAGCTTCCCAAACTGTGGTCTTCTGCAAAACCTTTAATATATTTGTGTACCTGGACCCTCATATCTGTAATTATTTTTCAATTTTCCCTGGTAATGTAGTTTGTTGGGTTTTTATTTTAAACAAAAGAAAACCTTTCTTCCTCATAGTACTTTAGTACTTAGTACCTTAAGTACATTAGCCCTGTTTTCTGGAGTAATTGAAAAGAAAGTTGTCAGCAGAGTTCCCTTAGCATTTAAGCTGAGGAAAGTGTTAAGGCTTTAGTAGCTTGGTAAATATCTTTTATTTAGCTGCCTTCTGCTATTGTGGTATTTTTCAGGGCCCTGAGGGCACTGATAAGCCTTCATGGCCCTGATGAGCCTCACCTGGTGCCTGCAGCCACTCCCATGGGCCTGGGAGCCCATTTAAGATCAGGGAGGGGCCTTAACTTCTTTCTGTGAGCTGTGCTGGGGGATGCTGGTCTTCAGCTGAGCCATGGATCCACTGATCCTGACCCACAGACTGACTTCCCAGATTGACCTCACTGTGATATTGCCTTATGACCTGGGCTTTTAGTTGGACCTGGCTAGCAGTGTCTCTGTTGGCTCCCTGTCCTGTAGGAAGCAGCCAGACCTCACTGCTCCCTGACAACATCCAAGGGCTTGAGAGTCCATGTAGTTGCACTCAGCTCCTGGGAGGAATGAAATGCTGTTACCCTCATTTTGCATACAGTGGAAGTGAAGCACAGCTTCTTGCGGATGTGCCACAGAATCTAGAGACCTCGGAGGGAACAAATCTGATGAAATTACTCACGGCAACTCCCTTACACCAGTGGTATTGGTGCAACTGTTTCTGACTTCTGGATAAAGTTAAACCCAGTATCTCGTGAGTACTAGTTGCTGTGTTGTTTATAGTAAATGGGCTTGGGTAAATAAAGCAAATGCAAAGACTATCTATAAAAATGAAAGGCCAGGCTGTGTGGTAGAGTAGTAAGAGGGTATTTATGTTGCTAGTGTCTCAAAACTTCTGCACTAGGAAATCAGCTATCAGTGACAACAGCTGTCATTGAATTACCTTTCCTAAAAGAGTAGGTAGAAAGGAAGAATGCTTCTGGCGTACATAGCTGATGTGAAAGTAAGGTTTGCTGATGATGATACTACAACATGCATGCTACAGGAATGTATGGTGGATTGTTTGTGTCAGCTGAAGCTGAGTCACTGCTATATCATGTTGTCATCAATGGGGTAACTCAAGAGAAAGAAGCTGTGAGTAACTTTTTCACTGAGAGCTTGTTCCCACACAAATCATGCAACACACTCCCAATGAGGTGCCAGCATGAGAATCCATGGTTTGTTACCTGTGCACTGTTCTTAAAATCAGTCCCCCAATCTAAAATTTCCCACCAGAGTCAGTCACCGAACTCCCTAAGCATTCCTGTAATCCGTGATGGACTCTGCTAGAGACATCCCATTCCTTATCTTTTACTGGAATGCTGGCAGAGTGCACGCAGAGTACCACTGCAATTGCCCTGTTCTTAAGCTCTTCTCTAGGCATCTCCTGCTGGCTGCAGTTGGAGGGGACACGAGACTAGAGAAGTGCTTTGTCTGAGCTGGGATGGTTGTTTTTCTTATCAAACAGGTGTTTGCTACAGGTATACATGCAGTCACAGTAAATCCACAAACCACAGCCCTGGCAGTTAAGGTATCAGATTAGTCACTTTTGGAGGAATGTGTTTTTATGTGGTGGTATGACATGAAGTCTCTGTATCATCCAGTCACTGTGGCCCGTCTTGAGAACAGATACTTTCAAATTTGCTTGTAAGGCCTTATCTCCTCTTTCACAATCATTCAAGTTTTTTCCCTTCTTTACAAGAACAGAAAAATGATCTTGTAAAGTTGCTGAGAAACCTGGCTACTTCTGGTGCTGCTAACATCTCAGGGTAGTAGAATATCTTAAGAGTTGAGGCAAAAGATTACCCAAAGGATGTTCTTTGTGCCTGTTGTTATGGATAGAAAGCCTTAGGGAATAATTGCTTTCTATATACCAGATGTATTTCTTTTGCTTCATTAGATTTGAGGGTTTTGTGGGCATAGCCATTATTCTTTCATGTAAAGTTGTACTTCTATCAATATTTCACATCTGATTTATTGGTAGATACAGGCAAATATCCTGATTCCACTAAAATGGGGCAAAAACTGCATCCAGGATTTCTCCACAGATTTCCCTGTGCACGTTTCTAGGTTTCCTCCTTGATAATAGATTTGAGCAGGATTGTCAAGAAAGCTCTTGATGATGTCATATGGTCCTGACCCAGAAAGTTCAGAGACCTCTCAAAAGTTCATTGTTGTCCTTCAGATCAGGACTTCCATTTGTACTACTCTGCTTAAGTCAGTAAGAGAGTTTTTTCCTTAACAAAAGAACAGAAACTCTTAGTTTGGCAGATGCAAAAGCTTTCTCAGCCTTCAGGCTTTCCTATTGTAAAGTCCAATTGCATTAGGTAAATTAGGAGAGCTAACAGAAAATAAGTATCACATTTTAAAGAAGTACAAAGCAGAACAAAAGAATAAATTGTTACTGTGCATAAGTTAGTATTTAAGGAGCACATCTCAGGCAAGGCAAAGCCATAATCATCACCAAAGCAGAATCTCCCTAAACTTCTTAGTAAAGAAATTAATAGAAACCTTGTGCTTTTGTTAGTTGTTCCTTTTCTGAAATGTTTGGGGTTTTTGTTGTGTTAATATTCTTTCCATGATGGTGTCTATGTGAGAATTGGAGATAAAATAAGACAGATGTACTGACCATGGTTACCAAGGGAGCAGTTTCCTTAGCAATGGCAAAGCAGTTGTCAAAGCAGTCAATGTTCCTTCTCTCTCACATGACTTGTTTTCACTAGTTTGCATAGCTTGGTTACACAAACAGCTAATCGTAAACACCTCTCCCAAATTTCCGGGAGCAGGCAAACAAGGCCTAGGTGGGTCATTGGTCAGGTGATCCCAACCTGGCTTCAGTTCAGCATCTACCTGAACTTTTTCTTTTGTTTCATTATTTTTCATAAAACATTCACTGTCTAAAGAACATGAAAGTCATCCAAATGGAAACATAACCACATACTGCGCACGCAGATGAAAAAGATATGGAGGTGGATGAGTAGTGTAAAATTGCCACCTGTCCAAAGCACCAGCCCTTTCCTCTTAAGGGTAAAGATGGCAGCTAAAATAATCCCTATAAATAGGTCTTCTAACTGCCTACATGAAATGGCTATTATCTGAGAGTGGAAGTCTGATCCTGCCATCCTCACTGAGGCTGAAGAGTCGATTATGCTGCACTATAACACTTATTGCTCTCTATGGGTGTTTCTGGTGGTGGCCATAAGTGTGTGAGGTCCCTGGGCCACATCCAGAATTGCCCGGACGAGGCCATTACCCAGCAGTTGGCCACCTCCACCCTTGCCACATGCTGGGAGCTCAGTGCCCTCTTTGCACCCTTGCTCCCAAAGCACATTCAGGCTCCTAGGGACAACAGGGAGGTGAGATGGGCTCATGCTGCTGTATGAAAGGTGTCAGCTCTAAAAGAATGGTAGATCTCAAAGTGCTTGGAAATCCCTGTTATCTGTATCTCCAGGCACTGTAGCCACCAAACTAGAAGTTATTCATCCTGAGCAGAATAATACCAAGAACATCAAGGCAGTGATGAAACTTTCCCATTCTGTATTTAAGTTAAGCACTTAGTTTTAATCAAGCTGTGATTAAAAGTGTTGTGTCAATAGTCCGATAATGCAGAGACAGATCTGTACTGCAGTGGTGGTTACAAGAGGTACAGTTGTTCGTTCTGATGATTGGTGTTAGAAAACAAGTATCATTTTCCTGCTTCTATTTCCAATCATGGGCAAAGCTATTTCGCAGCAACTATAGCTAAATTCCTATATGCAGATATTTCCAGGGAACTTCTAGTTGCAGGCTAGCAAAGGACACTTTTAAAGTCACATGCTTTATTAAAAAGCCATATTGATATAAAACCTGGTACAGATTTTATATTAATACACTGGAGTGTCACGTATAGAGAAAATACTGGATTACTTCTGGATGTAAGTGGGTTGGAAAATGCCATCTTGATGTTACTGCTATGATCTGTAATTTTAAGTGTTGTTATTAAAAACATTTGCTATCAAATGGTAACTAATAGTCTTCTGATAATTCAGCTACTCTGTATGTATTCTTCTTCAACCTGTGACTAAAATTCATACATACTCATTTTCCAACACACCCTTATTTACTGCCTGCAACAAGTATGGATCTTTTTGTTCAGGTTGACTGGAATTTAATTAGACACTGATAAAGAGAAGGAAAAGTGGCGTACGTACACATGGAGTGGGTGATTGCCGCCACTCCCCCTGCTCTGCACAGCTCGGTGCCATGGGGCAGGTTACCGACTACATCTGTGCTCCTCCTAGGGGCATTCATTTCATGGCTGTAATATTCATGATGCACTACTCGAGGCAAAGTTAGGAGTTTTCTTGAGCTTTGTTTACAAATACTTCTAGCAGGAATCCAACACCTTAGACAGGAAGGCATAGAACAGGCTGGAAGTGCAGTATTAGGTAAAAGTGTTGCTGGCCTCTGATGTGTGACTTGCGTGCCCTTGCTTACAGCTCCCGGGCAGGGAGAGGGGACAGGGAGAGGGTTAGGAGCACAATGCCACCTATGAATGCTAGAAGCAAAATCTCTCTCATCTGTCTTATTAGGAAAGCTGCACGGAAAGGGAGGAAAAAGGCCATGCTATGTTTCTTAGTAATTTCTTCTATTCCACATTGTGGCAGTTTCAGATTCAGCGAATTGCATGGAGCTTGAATTCCATATATCTGCACAATCCTTGTGAAAAACAGTATTTTTGTGTCAAGAAATGTGGGAACAAAGAGGAGGGAAAGGTAGAAGCCACGTAAGATCAAATAATACTCAACTAATGAGACACTTCTTCCTTTAGAGGAGAGTGCGTGTCTACGTGTGTGAAGGGATGGGGAAGGTCTTATTTCTGCTTTGCACAAAATATAAGTATACAGCTTGTTTTTTAAAAAAATAATCTTGGGAATGGAGGAAGGAAAGCTACAGGAGGGAAGGCGGAGCAATGGCAGTCATCTATCTGATGAAAGAAGGTGGCAACAGGGAGGGACTCTGAGATTGCTTTCTGCAAAGAGGCAAGTTTGCAGTTTTAATTGTAGGAGGAACACACCCTGAGGTCAACCACAGCACTGAATCATGTCAAAACCCATGGCATGTATGGCCATCCTTCCATCCCCTCCACAGCCCTTTTACCTCAAGAAACAAAGATAAGCTGATGAAAAGGTAGATGCATTGAGTCACCTGGGAACATGGTTTTTCCAGGACAGCTGCCCAGTCCCCATCTCCCAGCCACAGCCCTGCCAGTCCCTAATTCAGCAACCCCTAAACCACCCCACAGTGACCCCCAATTACCAAAGTGGCAGCTGTGCATGTTCACTTGCCTGTTTGAGATGATTTTTTACCATTATGGTCCCAACCACCTGCTGTGCATTTGATGTAATTTTTCAATTAACATTCTCCAAGGATTTGTAGCCTTCAGTGTGTGTTACAGCCCCAGCCTTCCCACACCCATCACCTCTGGGCTGCACTGCTGTACCTCTTCCTACCTCCTGCACAAATGCATCAGGAGCAGATTTAACAGCACTCACCTAAATCCCTCCAGTCAGAGGCATGTAAACATGTACATAAAGGCTGTGCAGAGGAGAGGCCTAAATGCAAAAGCAAAGTATTATTGAATGTGACTGGTGCCACTCACACAGACAGCCACAGGATTACAGCCTGGCAAATGAAGGTTGATGCGATAACTGCACCAGGCAGGAGCAGAAGCAAAGCTGTCCTTCTCGATATCAGGGCACCAGAAACAGTCCAGGAGCAGAGTAAGTTTTGCTGACAGGTTACATAAGAATAAACAAAACTAAAGCAATAAGAATCAAAAAGAAAAACCAGGCCATTTGCACCACGCTGAGATGGGTTTCAGATCTGACATTTCAGCTGAATACAACTCGTGTTCAATTGCCTGAAGTCTCGCTAGGAAATCTTTGCATCGCTCAATTTTGTGGTGCTTGCTCCTTTACTTGAGTCTTTATTTGGAGCTCATGAGGGAAGGCTATTTTTCTTGTTTGGGGATTTGTGGGCCCACATGTATGAAATATTTGACAACATTTTTGAGTAGGGTTTAAAAATTTGGGCATTTGCCAAGAGGAAGAGGTGTGAAATGGAGACCTGGTTCAGAGGGAGTTTCATCTGTATTCTTGCTCCAGAGCTGAGTGCTCATCGAAAAGGAAAGTGTTCGGCTTTGGCTCTGTGGAGTATGATACTGATGTGCCATTGGGTGTGAAAGGTGAGACTGCCAGCATGCTGCAAGACCAGAATTCAGGAGAAAGAACTGGAATGAAGAGATGATGTCAAAAAAATCATCATCAGAAATGCAATAGGTAAACTTAAGTGAGAGCATTAAATCACTTAAAAAGAGGAAAGGATGAGTGAGCTGCGAGGGGGGAAAAAATAACAGAGAAGAGGAAAATATTCAACTGAGATATTGAATCCACAGCTTGAGAGAGTGAGGGTACAGCAACAGAGGAGGGAAAGAAGATGGGAGTAAACTGAGGACAAAAGTGGCAGAAGGGAAGTGAAGGATCATATGGAAAGACTAAAATCCATGAAACCACGTGGTCATTTTAGGGCATTGTAGTGATGTGAGGAAGAGAAAGTAAATTACAGAGCAGCTGCCTGTGAAATGGATGTGAGAAAGCCAATACACCCAGTATAGGCAGCTCTGTGAAGGTGGGTCGTGGCACAGTTTGAAGATTGATTCATCAATTTAAAATAAAAACTAAATCAGTGTCATTACTAATGACAGTTCTAGCCATGTGCACAAATTTGTATCAGTGCGGTATGTTTCTGCAAATTTCTGAAATAAACAATAAAACCCCATTAAATAAGAAAAACTGTGTCCTTAATATTACTTGTGCCAAAAGAACCAATATTCATTTCCAAACCCATGTAGTCAGCCCAGGACAAAGTTGTATTAACACCAGCCTTCAGTGAGTAATATTAGAGATAGTGGGAACTTGGTACAGGCCTTTATTGCCATGGTTAAAAGCATACTTGCATGCAATGTAAAGCATTTTTTGGCATGATAGATATTTATTTATGCTTCTGTTTGGAGGAATGGGTTTTTAAGTACTCATAAATAACACTTTGCTGTGGACATACCTTAGCAAAATACCATCTAATTAACTGTGTTAACTCAAAAATAAAAATTAAAGTCAACTGAAATATTAAGGAGTTCACATTTTCAACGCTTCATCATTTAGCTGTACAGCTCCCATTAACAACAATGGGAGTCATGCAGCTAAATCACCTCCCATTGCTTATAAAATGTACCCCTAAGGTATACAAATCAGCTGCTGTGCCCTTGCTGTAAAGGGAGTTGGGTTGGGGTTGGTGGTTTGTTTTTTTTTTTTTTTTCAATTAAAATTCTGTGAGGATTTGTAGCTCTCGTGGCACACATTCAAGTGCCTGATGTTCCCACGTCTGTCACCTCTAGGGTGCACTGCTGCAGCTCTCCTGCCTGCTGTCCAGCTTCTGCTCCATGTCCCATCCCAACATCCTCGGAGCTGCAGGACAGTGAAGCTTTGGTGGAGGCAGGCCTGGAAGATGCCCGAAGGAACCAGGAATCTGCTTGGACTCAATGCTGTGCTAAGGACCTCAGAAGGGACCCCCCGGCATTGCTAAGGGCCCTAGAGGTTTTATTTGGCAATTAGGCAAGGTGGAACGGAGGCAGCTGCTCCATAGCTCACACTGAAGCTCATGGTCTGACTTTCAACACTTCAACTTTGCCCTGTTTTCCAATGCATCATCTCATTTACATTTTTGGAGGAGAAACTGAGTTTTAAAAGGCAGTTATTCTCTACCCCCAACCCCTCAACACACATGCACGCCCCCAAACCCCCAGAAAACGTGGTTGTAAAGTCACAGCACTTGCTTTCAGCTAGCGTCGATCAAGAGAGCACCAACCAAAGTTACTGGGATAATGATGATTTATTTCAGTGTTAATAGCTTGCCAGGTAGAAAATTCTCCTCACACAACTAGCAGCCTGCTAGCTAGGTTGCCATCTCAAAAAACATATTTGGGGGCACAGGTCTGTTGGGCTGGAAGTGTGCTGAGGTGTCAGCGTTCTGCATTGTCAAGGCAAAAGGTCTTGAACTGAGACATCTGGTCATAATTTCCAACCTTAGGATGGATTGTGGATGTGGGGACTTTGCAAGGGGCCATTTTTTAACATACAGGATTGTTTAATATTAGTACATGAGGGTTTCCTGTGTCATGACTGTAATAGAATTTGTTTTGTTATTAAGAGTAGCATATTAATTTATTTGCTGCTATTAATATGTAGCTCTCACATCAACAAGAAAAATGCAAGTTACCTTTTGTCTCTGTACAGTGTCTTTGAATTAGAAGTGTTAATTCAAAGGTTTGTCTAAGTTTGCATGCCTATTTCTCCAACTGTAGCAATTATTTCATGGTTTGTAATGCCACTGATATGATAAACAATATTTATGCCTCACTGTAAAACATTTTATAACTTTCTTTTAATTGCCTTCGCAGTCTTTAAAACTGTAGCTTAGCACTTCAATAATAAGCTTATTAATTTGTTTAGCATTTAAGTTCTTACAAAGAAAGAGACAAGCATTAATTTTGTTTAGTTAAAACAAGCTTTGCTTTTGAACAGCAGGTGGTAATTGAAACAAAACAAGGGCTCATTAGAGGAGCGTCTGGTGGCTCATGATACAAACAGAGCACACTACAAAACCCAAACACAAGAGCCCTGAAATAAAGTGGTCATCATCTAATTAACAGAACATGTTTTAATTACCGGGTAAACCATGCAGCGCAGTGTGTCAATTTAACTGATGTGCTAAGTGCCAGTTTACAATATCAGAAACAGACAAATAATTGGAATCTAATTACATCCAGGTCTATTGCACACCAGTGCCTCAAGCCCATCTTAATAAACAAGTTTTTACATCAAACCATGAATAGCAAATACAGCCGTGCTGTTAATTGCTACATTGTGATATTGGGACTTTGCCAGCTTTGACTATTAAAATAAGCTCTTGTGTGGATTGCAGTTGCTCTGCTACGCTTTAATTAGAATCAAATGAGAGGCAGAGATCGGGCTGTATTACTGCAATTCAATATATGTAAATAAGATAACTGGGTAATCTTTTTATTTTATTTCTGAGCCTCCATGCAATAGGCGGTTTAGTTATGGTAATAGGTTATCACTTTGCAAATGAAGTAGGCCCGCACTGTGAGATGAATCAAGAAACATGTAATCTTTACTGGGAATCCTAAATATTCTGCACTGCCCAAAGTGGGAGCAGAGGGACATCACGGAGTGTGATAGGTTATGTTCTGGCCTTAAATAAATAGGAGATGAAGGGGAGGGTTTTGAAATGGAAGAATTTTGCCTTAAATGTGCATCTAAACCAGCAAATTATTGCAAAATAGGTAACATTTAGTGCTAATGGTGGAGGTCCTGATCTGTCCCTGCACTATTTCAAATTTGCACTTGTGCATGTTGGTGGTATTAGCTCAGCACAGCACTGAAGTAACTGGTTGGTGAATCATACACAGTTTGGCAAAGCTCCAGGCACAGATCATGGTACCTGACACATCAAAAAAAAATCTGTATAAAAAAAATTAGAAGGACCCCAACCAATGACTAATCAGGAAACTTGAAATGCTTTTGGGAACCATTCATGTAGTGTAAATAATTATTTCTGTAACCTCTGTTTCAGGGCTCTGTTTCCTGATGTAAATGTTTAGCTGTAACTGCTGGAGACTCACTACGTGCACATGGAGACGATTTGTCCAGTGGAAGGAGTTAATATTGGTAGCAACGTGAGTAATGGTCTTCTGAAGAGGGGCTTCTTGGGGTTTGGTAAACTCAGGTGGGTCACTTTCTCAACAGGTGTAAGTAAGGTAGAAAAGTGAAGTTGATGTGGTTGCCACCCCTGGTCTGCAGGAGCACCATGGGATGGTCACAGAAATATTCTATAGTGCATAGTTTAAGGTTACATCAAGACACGTCCTACAGTTTACCTTTCATACCATCTATGGATTATGCTATTTGCCAAAGAGCTAATCAGGGATTCAGAAAACCAGAGTATGGAAATGAAATCTAGGAGAGGGACCATTTTTTAGTATTTTATAGAACATGGTAGGAAATAATAATGCTGTTGGTAGAGAAATTACTATGTAATGATCTCCTGGGAAGATACCCTTATGTTTCATTAGAATAGTAATTAGACTTGGGACGACCTTAGGAAAACCTACCTCATGTGCAAGCTCGTTCTCTTTTTGTGTTTTGTTTTTTATAAGCTCACTAAAGTTCCTAGACATGCAAGCCTAGGGCAGTCTTAAATGAAGACAAGGGACAAAACAATGATGCTTATAAAAGTGCTATTCTAAGGCACACTGAGACCAAGCAAGTCAAGGTACAAATTACCTAATTATTTGTGGCTGTAGAGCTTCTTGTTGGAAATGTCATATAACTCATTTTCTGTTCTTTCTTTTCTTCAGTCTTTAAGGGAGAGGCCATTTAACCTATTTTTAAAGCAAAAATGTGATGTGGGTGTGCTAGGAGAATAAGATTTCTTTTTTGATCTCCCATTCTTCTCCTTCCTCTTAACCAGGAACTTTTTAGGAAAACTAGTCAGAGAGAACCTCTTGGGTCATTGCATCCAATCTCAAGCAACCTGCAGGAAATGTTTAGTTTAAAGGTCTGCAAAACATCTCCTCCACTTGACCCCAATGCTTGAAATTACAGACCCCCTTCCCAACCCTCTATTGCAAACTGGATCTGTAGTGAAAGTCCCAAAGTGACCATCGTAGCGTGGCACTGGGAGAAAGCAGTGGGGACTGAGGACATTGGGGTTGCCAGCTTTGTATTCTGCACAGCTGCTTGCTTTCTGCAGAGTCAAAGCTCTGGTCTTGGTTCAGAGATCTTGCAAAAGTGCGTGTGAATACAGGATTTTGTGGAACCATGTCATTTCTCAGTGCAAATTCTGCTTGCAAAGGTGAATATTTTTACTACCCACCTTCTTCTAAAGTGTTTGAAGGTATTTTATTATGTCAGTAGTCAAACTTAGGTCTGTGTCATCTGTGTTTGGCTGTAATGTGCTGAAGCTCTTGGGCACAATCAAATATGAGTGCCAGGAAGACTAAGAATAATAGAACTTTTTAGAAAACCTCTCAGCATTCAGTTGAAGAGCCCAGATGCAGACAGTTCCCCCTTTTAAAAAGAACCACAAACGTTGTTTAAACCTCGTGTCTCCCTTGCTGATATTTTATAGATGAGACCTGTATATAATCGGTGAAAAATGATAGATAACTCACCACAAAACAAAAGCAATCAGTTCTTTTAGTTCTTCTGGTTATTTCTTCCTGTACTAAGTCTTGCAGCAGTTAATTTCAATATTCATGTTAAGGTTCAACCACAGAGAGATAATTTTGAATCCTAGCCCTGTTTAATCCAGCACTTAAATCTACTGAAGTTTCTCTGGCTATACATTAGGATGAAATCAGAATTAAGTGCAAAATATTCATACAAATTTCTCTGCTGTGCATGGGATGAGGAAATAAGGGAGCTTGAAAAGCAAGCTACTTTCAAAGGTGATAATTCCATGATAAGTTTTGTGCTAATGTTGTATACAGCCAGTTAAAAAATAGTTCAAAATCGGAGGCATCAAATTTCATACTATTTCACATCAAAGATGCATGGCTGAAACATTCCTATTAAAAACATGAAAACACGCCAAATGCAGAAAAGTGAACAACTGAGCAAAAAGTGAGACAAAGAGTTACTAATGTCTGCCAACTGGTATTATTCACAAGTACCATCAATCACACATGAGTGACCTCCATCTCTGCTCCCCCAGAACATGAAAATCCAGCTCGCCCCTAACTTCTGGTAGCATAGTTGTCCTGTTTGTGGTTAAGGCTCTCCTCTATTGTTCAGAGATTTCCTCTAGTTTTGTGCATCTATTTTAACCCTAGCAAGTCAAGTTGAAGCCGACAGTAAAAGGGAAGAAAAACCTACTCAATTAAAATGTCTTCACCACTATTTAGAACGCAGATGAGCCCCTCAGCAATAAGGAAATTAGTATTTTATGGTGAAGCATTTACGTAGTTTATTCTATATTTGAACCATAATAAATTACATCCATTTTTTACAAGAATTATAACTGACATGCTGTCAGAGCTGTACATGTACAGCCTTAGAAATATACATAATACTTTGAAAGCTGTCACATTCAGTACAGTTGTAAACATCACCCCGGGTTACCAAACTGTTATCTTTAGGTTTACTTCTTCAGATAAACCATGGGGTCTTCGCACGTTTCAGCGAGCGAAAAATCAATTCTCCCTCAAACAGTTGCATGGTAGTTTACCACCCATGTTTAAATGCACAGCCTCATACTAGCCGGAATTCCAGTTTGGGTCTGTTTGCAAAATATCCTCGGTCATGGACTTTGTAGTTAGGTCTGGGGAAACACCAGAGTGACTCAATGTCCTCCCTCATATTGGCATTCTTCAACCCAAAATGCTACTATGTTCTTTTGCTGAAGAATGTTTAGATGTATGTAGGACATTACAGTGCTATTTCTACAGTGTCACTTCCGTAGGCTGTTCCTTATGAAATACTTCTACTGTGTATAAAATTGTTTTCTTTTCATAAATTTGTTGAATTGTTTTAAAAATATTATTGGAGAATATTAGCTTTGTTATGGGATTCTCTAGGAGGGTTCAAATTCTACAGGAATACCATTACTCTTGATTATGTTCTTTAGGATCCTGAAATAGTTACCTCAAATGTTACCTAATTACTGCAATTATTTTTATTTTACTCCCTTGTATACATTATTTTCTATTTCAAAGTAGAAACCAAATACAAAAAGAATAAGGGTTTCCAACTGGAAATTTAATATAAGTAATTAATGAACTCCACTTTGGCCTTGAATTAAGAAGATTTTAAACAGAGCTGTGATTCAGCTGCAGAAAGATGTGATTAAATCATGTCAGCTCTGCCTCCAGAAGACTCTGGCTGGGATCCTGCAGTGAGTGATCTGCCTGCAGACATCTGCCCCAAAACAAACCCAAGGGCTTCAGTGGGACTCAGACTACTGCAGGGGTCCTGCAAGACTTGTTGGGCTGGAGAACAAGCATGGCTAAATGAAGTTAGCATTGGGGAAAAAAAATGCTTTAACAGCCATTTCTGTGCAGGAGGGATGTGAACTCAGGTTTTGTGTCCTGAGGAGAGGTTGGGGACTCGTGACATGGTGTCGCATCTACCCATCAGGTAGTGCAGTTGGGGCAGGGGCTGAGCCTGACAGCTCCATCCAAATGAGGTTTCTGGGTCTTGCCAGAGCCAAGCATGAGGGCCCAGGGACCCAGAAGGTCAAAAAATAAGCACAGCAAACAGATCAGCTGCTATCTGAGCTTGGCAACAAAGGGCCTGGGAACTTGGGGAGAAATTCAGGTGCCTACACCCCATTTCAGCTGGCTCTGTGTTCTTTGGGGACAGCCCCTAAGAGCCTGCCAATACTATCAAGTAATGGCATTTTTATTTCACTTCAGGTGGTAGAGGTCTACACCAGAAAACCATCTCCTTAGATGGAGTTGGATGCTTTTCCACCAAAGAGCATGAACATATCTTTCCATTCTTTGTAGCTGTGTTTATTTGAGGCCTGGTAGCGCCAGATAACATCAGGGGTCCCACCGTGATGAGCTCTGTCACACAGAGAGAAGAAGAGGTGCCCAGCCCCGAGAGCACCCACCACTGCACACAGCAACGCTTACACTGTTGTTACAGTTAATTTCCTCCTCTCTGAACCATCTAAATTCAGCATGCATTATCCTTCTGTTATTTATGTAAATGTTTAGATTAGGTAATATTTTATTCTACAGTGAATGACACCATAATCCTCCTTATTCTTTTCCTTTATCATAAATATTTAGTTTGTTTTTAGCTTGTGGGACTAAACACAACATCATTTTCATTACTGTGAAATCTTCCCCTTTTCTTCTCCTGCAAGCATCCCTGGTCCCCTGGCAGTACTCTGCCTCCCAGAACATGCTAATATTGCTTGCATTACTTCAGGATTACCACAGTGAAGTATACACTTGGTATTATAATTCATAATGTTGCTTTAAAAGATTAACCACTCCCACGGCTGTGTCTGGTAATTACAGAGCAGACTTTTTTTTTAACAAAGAACAGTGTGCACAAAATGACTGGCAAGGAGGTAAGTGTTCAGGGTGTGCTTTGTTTTTCAACCTCAGAGAAAACCAGATGCAAAATTGATAAAGGAGAATGAGAGTGGGTTTTAAGATGAGATACTTCAGCATATTAGTAATTTAACAGATTTATATGAAGGAGATGGCACTGTCGGCTCCTGGAATGTCACAAACTTACGCAATTGGCAATTGCCAGCTCAGATGACTTCCACAAACAAATCCAAAATAATTAATAGACCTTCTGGAGTTTTCCAGGAAGGCAAGTGTGCTGGTGAAAGAGCAATAGTTAGTTTAGCCTGTCAGGGTTCATTCTTTTTCAAAACTCCAGTCCTCCCTTGATGCCCTCTAATGGTTTTTTTAAACACCAAAATGTTTTTGCATGAACAACATTACCCATTGTGCTTTAGTTAAATGCATTTCGATGTCAGACATACTCCTGGTTTGAAAATGCCTGCTACCTACCTCTTCCTGAGGGGATCTCCAGGGAGGGTAGCTAGATTGACTTTAATCGGCCAAAGACACAGAATGAGTTCCTAATGCGATAAACTGATCGAGTGTGCAAAGTCACATTAATATGTGGAAACTTGATCAGCTTTTATTAAGGGATCAGGAAATGGTTTAATTGCTGAGTGACAAGAGCATGTGTTTGTTTAATTGCTTGTTTGTGTTTATTGCAAAGCCTTGGGGAACATGGTAATTCGTCCCATTGTTGTTTGAAAATGTGGGTCTGGCACCCAAACCAACTGCGCATGACAGACACTGGTCTTGTACCAAGTGTTGTTTCAGCAAGATTTACCATGCTCCCATTTGGCAAGGATGGCAGTCCCTTAGAGCAACAAAATGGGATTCTCCTTCCAGTCTATCCTCACTTGGC
Organism: Strix aluco; assembly: GCF_031877795.1. Lineage (NCBI taxonomy): Eukaryota > Metazoa > Chordata > Aves > Strigiformes > Strigidae > Strix > Strix aluco. The sequence goes on from NC_133941.1 coordinate 8,809,087, forward strand.
TTGTCCAGAGCCAGTCACGCTGTGGAAATGTTGTATGTAAATGAGGAGTCACTCACTGTCTGTTAAATGAGAGTAACATTTAAAGGCTGCTTCATGGTAAAGCAACACTTAAAACGGATTGTTCTGTCTTTCACAGCTGGAGATGTAGTGGTTGCATGCTCCTACAGAAAGCTCCTAAAAGATCTCAGAGCCTGAGGCAAAGTCCGTTGAAGCTGTTGATGTCTTTCCGTTAGCTGGACTGGCCTTTGATCAGTCACTAATGCATAGCGATAGCTTTTCTATACCTTTTCTGAATGGTGTTTTAGCGTAGAATTGTTCCCTGCTGTAGGATTGCAGCAGTCCTGGGGACAGATCTGCTTTCTTGGCTGGAGCTGACCAGAAGCCTTGATGGTACAATGATGCCTGGCACTCCGTGCTGGGGAGAAGTATTAGGTTTGCTGTGAATTTCCATAAAATGTCCCTGGCTAGCAGTCATTGTAAATATAAAGCTTCCTGAGATCCTAATATTTCTTTCCTCCAGATTCTTGTCTTACTTTGAAAGGTAAGTTTTCCATCCAGGAACACCACCTGGAAAAGCTTTCTTTCCTGTTTTCTCTAAATTAGCCATTTAAAATACTTTCTTGATGGGGGAGGATAGAGGGTTGCTGATGATTAGGGTTATAACTGGCTTTCCAGTTCAGTATCCTGCACAATAGAATGCATCTACTTCTGTAGAAGGAGCCTAGGTATAGTCGTATCAATATACATTACAGGCTTGTCATAACTCACTCATTTCCTATTTCAAACAAGAGGAAATACACTTGAACATATCTGTTGTATCTGTCAAGACTCCTCATTTGTCAAACTATTAGTGGTCCCTCTGTCAACATAAATAAATCTGTCCATAAATCTTGACAGGTATAATCATTTGTTGCATTTGAAAGGCAAGTCTCTAACATTAGACCCCTTTTGATTCCTAACATGATTATCTCTAAAGAAAGACGTTTCAGATGCCTTCTGAATCTGGCCTCTGTCAAATGATTTCTCCGCTCTTGCTGAGTTATCTACTCTTATGGAGTAAGCAAAGGCATAGTTCCTGCTGTCAACTCTCTTGAAGACCACACGAGTCATTGGCATTGTAGCAGCTCTGAGGCACTATCCTGCAAGCATTTATGTTCCTGTTTGTCAGGCTAGGCTCCTGATAAGCTTATTGTTCTTTACAACTAGGTTTCTCGTTCTTATTCTGAGCCATTCTTCTGGCACCAGTTGTCCTTTCTTTACTTTTGGGAAGCTATCAAAGAACATTTTTTGAAGGTATTCCATCTGACGCTGCCGATCTTTCCAGCACTGTTGTCATTGGCAAACAATCCGTACCCATATAAGAGAATTAAGCCTCCGAAATGGCCGTTTAAGTATGGGCTAGCATAACTTAAGATTGAATTCCATAATACCAACACGAGCTTCGCAATCTCCCCTGCTGCTCTGGGGCACACTGAGCAGTTCCAGCCTTACAAGGCTCTCTAGAGAGATATGAAGTGACCTTGTTTCTGTGCTTGATGGCCTTATGTTAGTAATTTTGCCTGCCTGATTTTGTTAACAGTTAACCAGCATTCACCAAGCTGAAATATGAAGGGAGGGTCTTTGGCCAGAGTTTGGTGTCTCAGCAGACAGCTCTGGCATATGACCCAGAGCTGTGCACAAGTGCCAGAAGGCAACCAGTGAGTCCACAGATAGCATGGCTTCATAGCATTCCCTGCCACACAGAAAACCTAAAGCACATGGTTTTGCAAATAAGAATGAGTGAAGAGGTTGCTAGGGTTGGGTTTGTGGGAACTGCACAGTAAGGAGTGGATCCCCAGGGAGCTCCTGCAGGAGCCAAGGTGCTTGGTACCCAAGCTCCTGTGGTGTCATGAGCATGCCCAACTTATACAGCTGCGGGAAATTAACTAGTGAATGCTGGAGGATCCAAAGTCTAATGTTTTCCCTTCAGTCTTCTGACAGTGAAGAAATGAAAACTCTAGTGTTTTTCATAAACTGTATTTGAAGTTCTTCATTTTCCCTCTTTCAGATTTCCACTCCTTCAAATCATCTGTGGTTTGCTGCAGCAAAGATTTTTAATTGACAGAATTTCAACTTGTGCTCTAAAGAGACTCATTACTTAACAGGTTCTTTAACTTCATGGGGCCTTGATGCCATGTGGGATATTTCCTGCTTTCTTCAGAGGATTCTTACCACTAAAACTAATTTTTTGATGAGCTGCAGAAGAAGCCTGTGTACCACGAACAATTATTTCAAAGACATACACTTTTGCTCCAGACCTTATGATGGACATCCTGTAAAAGATGTCCAGATGCAGAGTGTCAAAATGCAGCTGTTAGATAAGGTTACCATCTGAATCACAGCTCTCAATGCAGTCAGTTACTAAACAACAATTTTTTTCTATGGTGAGCCACAATTTAGGATATTTTGCTGGAGCGGACAATATGCCAGAGCCATAGACATCTAGTTTGCTTGCTCACATGGTAGGCTGGGAGGGGCTTCAGTCCTTCAGGGCAGGGAAGCTAGAGAAGTATTTAGTTCCATTTGTGTACCAAATCTGTTTTAATTAAAATATTTAGAAATATTTAGTCAAAGAGGACAGTTGTCTATAACCTTGCTGATAAAACACTTTAAGACTTGGTTTGTGAAATTTGTTGAAGCTCAGGAGATAAGCACCTTGCTTTTATGAGGCTGCATGATATGGGGCATGTGCTTAAAAACAGAATACAAGTTCATCTGGGTTCATATTAACACCTGCACGTGTTGATACTATTGGAGGGTCTGCAGGACTCTGCAGCCCCCAGGTGAGAGCTTCTGAGGGTCTGAATTACAGAGGTAGATGCTTAGATTAATCTACACCCTGGACTTTCGCATCTGTACCTATCGGTGCTCCCTGCGTAACCAGCATCCGCTAGATCTCCCCACTGTTGTTTTGGATTCTCTTTCTCTGGGCCAGGAAGGATGCTGGGCCCTACAGCTTTCTTTTCTGTTGACTGGCAAGATGGTACTTTGTCAGGTAACTGCTGTTGCCACCAACTGCAAAGCTCACTGCATCTAGAGTATAATGACACCTTCTGAGCCACTTCTTTTATGCGTTAACCTACTTGGAAACAGAGGCTCATGTGCAAATTCCCTCTGTATTTTGTGAAGGCTGGAACATAAGCCAGATCTGAGCTGAATTTCCCCCTTCCAAGAGCCAACTGAATCAAAATCCCCTGATGCAGACATCCCCAAATTTTATGGGTGCAAAAGATGTCTTGATCCAAATTTTGCAGTTTGCTCCCATCTCTGCTTAAAACATAAAATGTATGTTTTTAGGGAAAAAGGATATAAACATCTTGTTCATGTTTGAGCTGAGAATGTCTTTTTTCTGTAGGCTGTCAACACAACTTCAAATGCATGCAGCCTGTCCAATCTGACAGACAATTTGCATATTTGTGGAATGCTAACGCCAAGTTACTGTATACATTTGTACATGAAAGCATTAGAAAGTTTGAAGGATTAAAGGTGGAAATGTATCCCCCTCGGCCTCGATTAAAGATCAAGACAGCACATCAATAGATGGCAGACAAATAACTGCTGCTTTGCCTTTTGGAATGGCTTAACCCAAAAATAATGAAATCCAAGCTATTTCCTAGGACATAAATAGCTGAGGGCTTTACACGTGCTAATTGCCGGAGCGTTGTTTTATCCTTTTGAGAATGTGATGTGGAGTCTGGCACATTCAGCATGAGCCCTCTGACACAGCGACCGTCTTTTTGTTCTGCACTAGCTGTGTGCCCGGGACACAGCTAGAGCTCCGAGGGCCACCCCAGCGTAAATGCAGCAGTGTTGTTGTCTAGGGCTTCACCTTCCTCAGCTTGCTCTCAGGTCCTGGAAAGTTCTTTGAGGCCAGATGGAGGTGCTTGGCCCATACAAAAGTGACTTAGTTTGCAATGAGATGGGTGTCAGGAGGAGCAGCAGCAGGTGCTCAACGGTTTTCCATAGAAAGATGCTTCCTTGGCTGCATGCGTCAAGATATATTTTGGAGCCTGGCTCTAGACACACTGATTTGAAAATGGAGACTTCGAGTCTTAAAAACAAAATATGCTAAAGAATGGTTTTGCATGGTTCCTCCTAAGGATCAAAACTGATATTATTTCTTTTACTTGTACTAAAAAATAACCTCAATAAGATGTTCTGCGTTGGCCAATGGATATAATTTAGTACCAGACATTGGCAGCACAGGACACAGAAAGCAGGAGCTAGTCAAATCTTTCCCCCAGTCTTTGATCCAAAACATGAATATTCCTTTGATTCAGAAAGGGTTTGGCCAGCCTTTTTCGCAAACGGTTGCACGTCTCTGCGCTTTCTGGCTGGGGGAAGTGGAAGTGGCAAAGCCTCAGATACCTGGGAACCAAGAGCTGAAAACTCTCCTGGAAACTTCTCATGGTCTAACGAAATTCCCGGGCCAGCTTCCAGCCTAAGCGGATGCAGACAACCAGCCAAACTGAACCACCAAATCTGTCGAGATTCAGCCGTCATTTACAAAAGAGGACTTGGATTTTCAAGGGAGTTTGTAAGAGCTGAACACCCAAATTCCTTTAAATCCCAGTGGGACTTTTGCTCCTCTCTTTCTTGTACTCCACTGAAAATCCCGGTCTATTCTCTTCAAATATTTCGAAGACCTCAGGCAACACTTTCATTATAGATATACCTCTCCACCAAAATTACAAAAGCACAAAATTTTAGCTGCAGTTGCTGAAAGTGTGTAATTTAACATGCCTACCCAAAAAGCCCCAGGCTACACCAAAACTCTTGACCAGAGAGACCTCTGTGCTGTCACAACAGGTCTAACTCTAGGTAGCCCAGTTTGAAAACTTCAGCCTTAATGCCTTCAGAAAAAGTATGTTGTTGTTTTAAAGCACATTACTCAAACGCTGAGATGCCTTTCTACTGGGAGCAGCGTTACAAAGCTGATCTCTGCCTGGATGCCTATTCCAACATGGATCTGACAATTCACATGTAGGAAAAGCCCTCTCATGCATTCACAGTTCTAGATGACCTCCATATATTTGTTTAAAAAATAATTAGGCTTGCTTAGCTTTTGTACTGTTGCTTTTTCCTTTTTTTTTTTTTTTTTTTTTAAAGTAGCTTTTCCTGTAGCAGTCCCAGGCCAGTACAACGCTGGCTTTTAAAAGTGATTTGTCTGTTACCAGGCAGTTTTAAACTTTTACTTCCTAAATCCTTGCAAACCAGCAATACAAGGAGACTAAAAAAAAAAAATCTCCTGGGGTTGTTTTTATAGTAACAGTGAAAGCTTAAAATGTTGCAGCAGCAGCCAAATTATTTTTCTTGTAGTGGAAACAATACCAACAACTGGAGCCTACATACAAAACAGTTTAAAGCTACCCATAAAAATGACTAACAAATGAGTGCTACATTTCTTTTTATCATTTACTCTCTATAAAAAGTGACAGTTTGAAGGCTACTAATTTGGCAAGTTATTTCCCCTCTATAGTCATGGTTGTTCAGTAATTAAAGGACATATAAAACATGAACATATACGTACTAGTATAGTTAATATTTTTGTGTGGTTTAGGACACAGTCCACTTTCTTTCTCACCCACTAATGTAAAACTAGGTGGACATATGCAAAATTTAGCCATAGTGCAAAGTTTGATTTCAGACAAAATTTTCAAGAACGCGCTCATGACTAAAGTCCAAGTCCTATTTACTTTCTGTTACGCTCCTGAATTGTTCAGAATGAGGATGTCCAAAGATGTGTAGTTACCTCAGGGCGTAGAGGAGTATTTCCTCCATGAGTAAACAAATGACTTCTTGAACATGGTTGAAATCAAACATTTAAAATACTATTAATTACTAATGCTAATTGTTGAGAATTTTTTAAAAAGTTGTAAGTGCTCTCCTTGGATAAATAATTACTTTTTTAAATCTATCACTAAAAATGATATTTGTCAGCATCTAAGCCCCTCCATCACTCTTGAAAATGGCATTTATGCACTTAAGTCACTTAATTTGGTTTTGAAATATTTGCCTGATATTTCATCATCTATTTGCTGGCAGCGGCCCCTTCTGTACCTGTAGTAAAGTAGTAAAAACTGTATTGTTCCCTCTGAAAGTAAAGAGCTAAAAATAATACAGGCCTCAGTTAGTCAACATAAAGGCAAAATAGAAAACCGTTATTTCAAGAAACTGAAATAAGAGAACTTAAAGCTCTGGCTGCAGAGGAGGGAAATGCTTTGAACGGGACATGCAGCAGTTGCTGGTCTAATTCTGCATCCGTCTCAGCTGGTGGCTGGGCTCCTGGCAGCTGGTGCAGGGACGTTTGGTAGGGCACGTGAAAAGTTTGGGCAGATCTTTGGGGTGTTGCTAGATGTTGGCACCATGGCACATGCCCCACTGCGTCCCTCTGTTAGAATGTGCAATGCAGGACTGGTTACTCCAGTAACAACTGGTTTACCTGCCCAGCTGAGATATTGAAGGCAAGGACAAGTATTTGATATGGGGTGTGTGGCTGTAGTCTGAACTTGGTCATTTGTCCTTCAAATTCAAGGTGCAAGTGCTTGTCTGTTGAGTGTCCAAATAATGATATTGTAGCTGTATATTTGGAGTTTATCAGGTCCTATAGAGAAGGAAAAATGATTCATAGTCTGAAACCTCCATTAGCTAATAATTACCTACTAATTTGCATTAGTACTGGCCATGAGAGATAGACCAAAAGTCCTGATCCATAAGATTGAGATTAAGCCAATAACTTTCCAAAACAAAAAATGTCTTCGTTCTAAGCACTTTTCAAAATGGCCACCATTACTGTGAGAAACTCTGTTCCAGTTTATATAAAACATAGTGGAATAATAACATCTCATTTGATTATACAAAGTAGTTTTTTCCTTAGTGTTTTAGTTCTCAAAATTCCCAGAATACACTACATTGAAACTGTTCACTTGAGAAATTAAGTACTGTATGTGATAAGACAGTCATGTGAAATTTTTAAGCTGTCATTAAAAACGATTATAATTAGGACAAACTATATGAAAATGCTTTAAAATTGAGACCCTGGTGAATTAAAAATTAAGGGGTATATTATGTATTATCATGTTGAAGGGCAGGGATTTACGCGTGTAACTCCCATTAACACTAATGTGAGTTGCATTCATAAATCCCCATGCCTTGCGATGAGCATACACCCCCTCGTTTGTTTTCGCTGAACAACCTCAGCTTTCACAGTACTCCAACACAATACCTCTGCCTGCGGAGAATGAGCGGAACAGCAAATCAGAAGTTTAAACTGTTTTCCCTTACAAATCTAGGCCTCCAGATAGTGCCAAATGTAATTCATCTAAGCAGTAGCTGTACTCCCATGAGTAAGATTTATTTATGAAAAGTAACAGTCACAGAGTCTACTCTTCCCTGCAACTCCTCCTGTGCTTTTCCCCACGCTTAGTAACTAGGGGTTGGACTGCAATCATTTTTATTATGTCTGCTCTAAATGCAGGAAGGCTATTGCTGGGGGTAGGCTTGTAAAAACCTTTGAGTCGGAAGTCTTCAAAAGGAGCCGCGTACACAGCAGCGTGCGATTCCCACGTGGCGAGTGAATGTGTACTGTAATGACAGTGTACACAAATTAAACACACCTCTTGCCCTGGTGGGGCCGTAGGACTGAAGTCTGAGCAGTGAGCAGGACCCTACCTAGTGGCTGTGCTGGCCTTTGGGTCACAGCCAGGTGAGGGATGAGGTGCTGGGGTTTAGGCTGCAGAGGGTTGCCAGTTCACTTTCGGTTAAGTCTCAGGATAGCCGGTGCTTTCCTCATAGTCCGTGTATCAGAAATTATGTGAGTTTGTATCTTGGCTTTCACTGGAAGAATATATAGCCCTTGTTCTTACAGGAGAAACTTTAATAATTGAAACCTAGAAGTCGAATTTTCGGGTTTTTTTCAAATCTTCATCTGTACATAGAAATATATAGATTTCATATACGTGGTCACAGATTCCATCTCATATTCTCATCATCCCATCTGCTCCTCTTTACACCCTTGGATTTGACAACACTGATCACCACTAAGGTAAGCTAGTTCATCCGTAGCTTGGGTGTTACTGAGAGTCTACTAATAGCGCTCAATAGAAATGTCCTGTCCTACTACTTTTATAAATGAACCCATACTACTTCTATTTAAAATACATTAAAAGAACGGTCATATTACCACACTATAGCTTACAGCAAAAAAACCCGACAAACCACAGCTCATACCTCGTACCTTTCTATGGCACTGCAAAATTGTAATTATACTAATACACTACATTCTTTACAACATATTTTCCCCAGGGCAAAATAAATAAATCTAAATAAAATAGATATATGTAGAGTCAGTACCTCTCCTATTTTATTAATTAGCACCTGAGCAAAATGTTTTTCCTCCCTGTTGCCAAGCTAGAAAAAGGACTGATGAATTTTCAAGCAAAGTAATGAATGCCAGGTTTATTTCTTTATTGGTACCTGTGGATTCTGTTGTATTGCTTGTTAACAGAGGCAAGCGGGCAATATAACTATTACATCAGGCAATAATACAGAAACCCAGGCAGTTCCTAAGCAACAGCCCAGCACTGATTCTTGCCAGCTATTCTCTAGGATTCCCTCAGACACAGTAAGTGAAGAGGAGTTGGACAATATAGTCTAATTTTGAGAAAGGAATAAAGCATGAAACTGGTGATTTTCAAAATCATATTTTTGCAGATTTCTTACCAAATCAAAAGAGCTAAAATTGAAAACTGTCAAAAACATTTCAACTCAAGAGCTGCATAAACTTTTCCTATTGTTCAGGCAGCTAAACAGACACAGCTATTTCGCTTCATACCTTGCCCACAAAAATAACAAAAAATACAGATCATAATAATAGAGCCTCTTCAGCTTGTTGGACTGAAACTGGATTCTGTGGTGTTTCCTTTTGCAGATTCACTCATCAGTTTAGCCTAAAAGTAAAATATTTTTCATCTGTTCTGTATGAATTCCACAGTCAGTCAAATCTCATGGAAAAATTCGTAATAACTCATTCTGTTTAAGCCATATAGACTCTGTGTGTGTGTGTGCGTGCGCACATAATTTTGTGTGTACACAAGATAAAAAGGTGTATTTCAAAGGAATGTCACTCTCAGATGTCACTAGCTGATACAGTTTCTTAGCCTACACATTGCATATTGTAAAAAGGACATCTGCTTTATATATAACTGGGGATTCAATGAAGCAGCAAAGCTGGGATCTTTTTTATTATCCATAACTTTCCTTGCAATGGACCAATCCAAGTTTGGACTCTTTCAATATTTGGAGAACATTGTTTCCACTCTTTGGTTTAGTCCAATATGGCACTCTGTGTTAAGCTCAGGTTTTGAGCCAAACTTCTGTGAAGGATAGCGCTCTTTCATCTAAGTATGAATAAAGTCCTTTCAGAAAACAGTTTATATTTAGAATAAATAAGAACAGACATACATGCACATGCACATACACTTATGGACCCAAATGCACACACTTCCAGGAGCACAAACATGAACAAACAAGAAGAAAATATTGTAAACCAGATGTTCTCTCGGTTTGAATGCTCCATTGGTTTCCATACACCATGTAAGGTTCTGGTCTGCTAAGGGAGTAGAAGTAAGTTTGACATAGAAGCTTTCAGTGCTAACAATTATACCTTGCTTGGGACATGGGAAGTGGTGGCTTTCTTCTCTGAAGACTTTTAAATTTTTTTGGCCAAAAAGGAAAGTATTTTGGCCCATAACTCAAATATCTCAACAGAGAATTTAGTTTTGGAAATGTCATCAGTTTTTTTGCAAAAAGTCAAACTTGTTCACCAGAGCTGTGGTTGCATGCCTCAAGCTTCTTGTTATCTGGGCTCATCTCCCCACTTCTTGTTTTACAGCAGCACATTAGGAGCATGCAAGATGGAAATACCACACTTCTGGGCACTGCAGGGTTCGTGGCTGCAGGGGCAGGAGGCATCCAGGCACCCAGGCTGTGGCTGCCACCAAGGTACCAATGCAGTGCTTGTGGTTCAATGGCTTTTCTCTTTTCTCTACCAAGCTGTTCCAGTTTTCAGGTGTTAGATATTTTTCAAATAAGCAATAAAGTGTGGTTTGAGAAACAGACACTTTCTGCTCCCTCAAAGGGGAAGAGAAATATGCATCTCAATGAAAACCCTATTTTCTATGAAAAACCAGTTTTGGTGAAACAAAGTCACCCAACCATGCAACTCAGTCCACACAATTCCAGCATGTGTCCATCTGCCTCTCCTTACCCTCCCCTCCCAACCTCCAAGCCATTCTCTGCCTGCCTGATATATGTTGACATGAGAATTAAATCTCTAAGAAGTATGAATGCTTTAGCTTTAACAGAAAGCCAGGTTACTATTCCTAGCATGGAAAGTTAAATGAAATCATGCTGTGGGTGAATTCCTATTGATTTCTTCAGGATTGATCAGAAACATTTGTCAAACTTTTGTTTTCTTTCTGTCCTACATCTTCTTTAGACACATAGTTAAACATACTAAGGAACGTTTACATTTTAAAAACGTGTTCTAAGGTCTTTATATAAACATACATGTAATAAAAGTGACTGGTGATTTATATTATCTATATACATTCAGAAACTTTATTTTCTAAGCCAGGGTTTTAAAAAATAGGTGCTTAAATTCAGACACCTAAGTCTATGTTTACAGTCTTTGGTTGCCTGATTTTCAAACACGTTAGTACTCAGAAACTCTTTTTTTTTCTGTTAAGGTGCCTAGAAGTTTTGGACAAAAATTACATTGGGCTGTTTTTCATCTACTAGAATCAGAAAGGGAAAATTAAGGATTATAAACACACAAAGGATGTAAAGGCAAAAATAAGAAAACTATAAATCCAGAGTTTTTCTCCACATTTAATTGAAGAAAATTATTTGCGTTGGTATAAGGCACATGAGTACAATCTAGCAGATTTATGATTGCTAAAGCCCTCCTTCAAAACATTTGTCTTTTCTCCTTTAGGTTCACATTGAGGCCTCCAGTTCCAAAAATGTGTGTGCGCTTCTGCACCTAATGTATATGCATATTCAGTGTGACTGCATATGGAAATGGAGCATCCATGCCAGCAATTTTACAGCTAACAGGCTTTTTGCATGTGCGAGTCTCTGAGGGTTGTATGCTATTGGGGTAATTGCGCATGTAAATCCAGCGGGCAGTCACACACACACAGAGCTATAACGTGTACAGCTGCATTAATACTTTTTTGTTTTTAAACCAGCTAGCAAAAGCAAGTGAGAAAACTGCTACGGTTTTAGACACCTGGACCTTGAAATAATAGTAATAGAAAACCCCCCAAAACTGATTATGGATCTTGAAATGATGTGGTTCAGCTTTCAAAAACCTGCCCCTGCGTCCCCCTCATAAACACAGGTCACTCTTACATTTAGGCACTGTTAGATTTGTGTTTTTAATTACAAGCAAATCAATTTTTGAGGCAGTAAACATAAACTGATGCTGCTCTAAAATCTAAAGGGAGAAAGTTAATATTAAAAAAAACCACACTAGGAAGAAATAAATAAAAATATAACAAGAAAAAGTTAGTGGAGCAGCTGTGTAAATAATATGAACAATGTTAAAGAATAAAAGGAAACTGCCAGAGCCACTTGGGATGAGGAGTGAGCCTAAAGTCACCGATTGCTGTAACTAGGTCTTTCTTGTTGGTTGTGCCTGTTTTTTTCTGCCAACTCCAGGTCTGCTTTAGAAGGCACTTTCTTGAAAGGCACCGGAAGAAGGGAAGGAAAATGAGGTTATCCCGTAAAATAATCTACTACCATTTGGTAAGGGCACAGGAATAGACAATGAAGCAATGATTTAGTATTAGGACTAGAAGCTGCATGAAGTAATTAGCTGAACATTTACTTCATTCATCGGTGCAGAGTAAATGTTGAATTGTGTTGAAGTCAATGAAAAGCTTCAATGGTTTGACTGCAGGCTTTGCTGAATGACACAGCTTGTCCATGAAAATGCTCTGAACCTCAAACACTGAGCTATGTTTGTGCACCAGGAGCTCCAGCCTTGGAAGCCAGCAAGGTAAGAAAGGCATCCTCTAACGTCCTGGAGGCAAGGGACATATGGTTTTGGACCTAGTGGGTGAGTTCTTCATTCTTCATCTGAATTTTGTAAGTTTTCAAGGCCTTGAAGATAAACTAGGATCAGCAGAGAAAAAAAAACTAAATCGAGTAATGCGCATGTTCTCATTGTTGCTTAGAAGTTACATATAATAATTCAGTAATACAAAATACCCCAGTTTAGTCTAACTAGAGATCTGTTTCTTGGATGTAAATTAATTTTTGAGACTGTACTAAAAGACAAGGCACTAGTAAGAAATTATTAATTAAATCCTAATTATTAATATTCGTCAGGTGTAATCCTTACTTTGAAAATGAATGCAAGGCTTCAAAAAAGAGCCAGGGATGCTCCCTCTGGACAGGAGCTCCATATTTGTCTGCAGAGGCCCAGTGCAAGGTTGAGGCCATGCTGCTTTGCAGACATCAGCATGCTTTGGTTGCCACAGAGAACAAAGCTACCTCTAGGGCTCAGGAATCTCGATGTTGATTTACTCTGGTATTTATGATATTACTGTGTACAAGAGATGGGATTTTTGCAATGCTGATACCCACCCACAATGTGAACTGGATCAAGACCACAAGCAACTCATTTCCCATTAGAGCAAGAAGCAGTTCCTTTATGGAGAAGGACGCAAGTTGCATGTGGACTGGATGTGAAAGGTGTGGAAAGGCTGGGGAATTCACCAACAGTTCTCTTGGCAATCACATCCCTTACAATCCTCCTGCCTTTCCAGCAGCAGGGCTTTGCAGCACTAAACTCACCTCCCCACACCAGCCCAACCTGCAGCATAGCCAGCGTTGGTATTAAACAACCAGCCTGAGCTGACACTGCTCTTCAGCTCATTGCAGCATCCACTCGGTGCAGTATAGTTGCTCTGCCATGTACCTGAGCTCACATATGGCCATAGTCCCCACCAGTGCAAGCCGAGATGTGGCCCTGATGTTACCTTGGCAAAGCAACATAACCTACATAAATGTATACTGAAATTGTTTTGCTGTCCTGCCACAGTTGTGATTATTGTTGGTACGTGCTAAGCACCATGAGCCACGGCTGGGCTAAAAGTTGTACAAGAACAGAGTTACTAGCCCATGGGTATGACTTACTTAAACTGGCAAGGAGCCAACGCTCTGCTGTAGATCTGCTGGAAGGCAGAAAAGAAACCTGGTGAAGAACAGTCTGAAAAGACTCCCTTTGTGCCAGTATGCTAAGTAGAAAGTCACTGCTGAATACACATGGGCCAGATCCAAAATCTGTTTAACACTGTGGGAATTTTTGCACTGACTATGATGGCCTTTGCTGCAACCCATGGGCTCTGACCTTCCGTATCCTGTGCAGCTGTACAGTCATCTTTGTGCAAGCAAATTAGGTGCATTATAAGCATGAAATTACCTGCAAGCGCTCTAGAACTAATTTGTGTCAGTGACATGAACAAATCAAGCTACAGGACAAGATCTGAAACATCTACAAGGTAAGTGAGAGGCCAAAACAAATGTAAAGAGTTAGTGTGGAGAATTCTGTAAATAGGAAGAAAAGGGAAATAACACCACTTGCGGAAAATTTTCAGGCCAATGAAATCGAGGGGAGTTTAACCATTGATGTCAGTGGGCAAATACTGACATTATATAAAGCACATGAATGTTACGAGATGCGAAGACTTTTAGGAACAAGGCCAATCTCACTAATTGTTTTCCAGTGGATTCATCATTCCCAGCACAACAGCCCATCCACTGACATAGCTGTTGTCCTCAACCTGTTATCTTCCCTTTGCTATCATATTTTTGCTTAAAGGTGGTGGCAAAATTACTGAGCCATCTCCTTCAGCAGTCAGGAGGGCTCATACTGGGGGAAGGCAAGTGTTTGGAAATCAGTGCCTAAGAACTGAATGCTCCCTGTATGAATTCTTTCTCTGCTATGAAACACCTGAAGCCCGCCTGGTGACTGCTCCATTTCCTGAACAAGGGCTGTGGACAGAGGGAAGCCAATGCAAACTGTGCTCCGGCAGGACTGAACTTTTAGAGGGTTTCTAAGGAAAGTCCAACCGGCACAAATTGAAGCAGCCTTGTGGGCCCTGGCACTCACTGCCCACTCTGGGCACTACCACAGTGTATGTATTCAAGGATGGTCATGCTCTCTTTCACTTTTAGGTAATACTGTTGACCCAGTGCCTGGGCCACCTTGGTGAGCTTGCAAAGCATTTGCTGTTCCTTTTCAATCATGATCCCATATCCCTGGTTCGTTAGGATGTGGGCAAACACTTAGTGCTACTTTTGCACGATTGATTAACTGCAAGCTATATCCTTCCTCAAATTTCATCAGGATTTTCTCTGGTTAGTAGATGCTTTATTGCCCTTATTATGAAGTGCAGTTGCTGTATGATGTCAGATAATAGTTACGTTGGGGTTTTGGTTTTTTTCAGTCTCCTTTGCCAAGTCTGAGTTATTTGCTTCCTGACTGAGTTGATTTGCTACCTTAATTTTTAGAAAATATTATTTTAGTAGATGCGTGACTTTATGTGTGTGTGCATGAAAATAAGCAAAAAATTAATTATATTTCTAACTGAAATCTATCTATCTATCTATTTACTTAAATATGTGTATAGTAGATGTCTATTGAATAGGGCAATGGTAGTCCTAGAATTTAATTACAACCTAAGTTATCTGGTGTTCTAAATTTCTGTCCCATCCTGCATCAAGAAGACCTAGAAGATTTCCAGAAAGATAAAGCACCTCCATGTAACTTTTACCTGCTAATAGCATTTCTATCATTGCAAGATCTGGCAAGAGACTCAAACACCATGTTTTCCCAAAGGTATGTAAAGCTTGCAGAGCTGATGGAAAGAGTATACATCTGCTAGGGTGAGGAGAGCCTTCACTGATGTGCCACTTGTAAATGCATATGAACCCTGTAATAGGTGCGGCGCTTTTGCTCAACAGCTGCAATCTTTTCATTGTACCTCTTTTGTTGAATTCAGATAAAAGCACTTCATCGTCAACAAATCTAATATCTGCTCTTGTCCCACTTGAAAGGGTCAAACGAAATTTCCCACCAGAGAACAAAAAAATCTAAAGCTCCCTAGTGAGTTTGGGTGGCAACGTGCCAAGACAGAGGGGAGGAGAGGTAGTGTCTCGGTGTCTCAGCAGAGCAATAATGTCAAGAAGCACAAAAACCTTGCACACAGTCATGCGGCAAGAGAGGCAGAGATAGCAGGGCAGCCAGACGTGAGCTATGAAATCGCCTCCCTCCTGAGCTGCTGTGGCAGATCCTCCTCCTCAGACACTCCCGTTCGAGAGATCAGATGAAGCTATTGGGGTTGCTGTCTCATGGTGGAGGAGTTCAAGAGGCAGGGGTGCTCAGGCTGGAGTGGGAGCCCACTGCAGAAGAGGAAAAGCCTCTTGCTGACCTGATGGCCATAGACAGTATTTCCAGTGTACCTGGTTCTGCAGAGAGGAAAGGTTCAGGAAGCTGGAGGGGAGGAGAAGATGGAAACTCTTCTCTCTTAAGTCTCTCTCCAGTTGTGTATTTTCCAAGATGCTGGCTGGACCCTCTATGCCATATTGAGAGAAGGACTTAGAAAATTGCTTACTTTTATAACAACAGCACCAAACCATTATAAAAACATACACAAATCTTCAGCAGAGTTGCATCTTATGTTATTGTGTCAAAGACATTTCAGTCCTTTACACCAAATGCGAAGCCTAGATTTCTAGCAGCTGAAGGGCGAAGCAGGTATGTATTAGCCCATTCAGATGTGCACTTAAGTGCCTGTAAACATCTTGCTAGGTCAGAGCTTCTGTGCTAATGAGCCACACGTGCCAAAGTGTCCGTTTCCCAGAAGCCTGTGATTTGCACGTTCTCTCAAGCATCTGCAGCATCAGTGCAAGGTGTTCCTATTTGTCTTGAACTAGCCATTTCTCCTACTGTCACTGCAGAGGCAACTCCCGCTCCACTGCAGAAAACAAGTTATCCTGATAGTGGCAGGTTGTAGCCCAGCTCACCAGTGACACGGTCCTTGGGCAATGCTTCCTGATATCTTCCTAGATCCAGAGCCTGGAACAAAAACCCACAGAGAAGTTAGAGACCAGATATGATTAATAACGAGACCATTTTAATCTTTCAAGTTAAAGCTATTAGGTACCTATAAGCTTTTCTCTGCATTACTTGCACAGGCTATGGAATAGTAACACAAAGGGAACTGCCGCACTGTAGACTCAGGGGAAGCCTGTGGCCTGTTGAGAGCAGGGGATGGAAAGTTAAGGCACAAAGAAGGAGGCACTGTAATGAAAGAATGTGGAGTAGCTCATCACTAACACCCTCTTTCCATATCAGCAATTGGACTCAGTTATGAGAATAAGAGGGATCTTGGCTGCAAATGACTTAGGGCAGCATAAATATGTATTATGAAATTTAGGCTCAGACATAATTAAATGCCATTTGTCAGATCTATGCTTGTTTTTCATCTCATTTGAGTTTTACAGAATGAATTAACTAACAAATGTGCTTCCGATTCTACCATAACAAATCATTTCTCAGAATGGTTGCCTCCAAGCAGCAGCGAGAGAGTGACTGGGGGGAGTGACCTTCTGCTGTGAAGTTGTCACGTTCCAGCAGAGCCCTGAGTGGCAATGACAGCCTCAGTAATGGGGAGCCCGTAGTGGCCTGGCAGTCTTGTTGATAACTTGTTAATTTATTTAGTGCAGTGGTGCAGAGGTGAAGATCTGGAGTAAAGGGTGGGGTGGGCTGAGCCTCAGGGTTGAAATATGTAAATATTCTGGTTTTGAGTTAAAAAAAATAATTCTTGTTCATTGTCACTAAATGAGGTTGGTGACAGGTGCCACTGGCAAGCAAATAGGCAAATGTTTGTACCAATGCAGCTTTCCTTAAAAAAAAAGATAAGGAAATGTATGGTCAGCGTTGGGTAATAGAGCAATGAATGCTCCTCTCATGGTCATGTGAAAGCACATTTAGGGCACACCAAGGGACTGTCATTCTGAGCTGGGAGAGTCATAGGACGAGAAACAAATGGTCTATTTGCCTTCAACAGGCAAAAGGGAGAAAGAGTTGAAGAGCATAGGTGAAGAAATCCTTTCATTGCAGTTATATCTCAAAGAGTTATCTCACTTTGTTCCATGACATTACAGTGAAGGTTGTTTTTATGTTTAGCAAATTATTATAGCAAATGGATGGATTTGTTAGCTATAACTTAGCTATAGTTTCTGAAGTGTTAAGAAGTGCTCAGAAGTTGGTGGGTGATGCACACTTTAAAGGATCTGACATGTCCTCCAAGTGACAAGCTCCTTCTTGACACCAGATCCATTGGTAATGGCACAAAATGGATACCCAAAAATCAAAGTATTAATCTTCTGTTTGGACAGTTTCATGCGTTGTCCCTAGCAGGCAGCTTTCTGCAGTTGCATTCTTCATGCTACATAGTTCATAAATTTATGAAAGTTGTTAACCATATCAGGCTAATGAAAATATGCAACAAATACTCTAAAGAGAGCTGGAAAGCCACATGGCAAACTGGTAAGTCAAACAAATAAACCTGAAAAGAGTTGTCCTCTATACAACTCTGCAGACTTTATCCTTAAAATATCTTGAAGAAGATGGGGTAGAAAGTATTTAACAAATAATGTGCTGTCATTTGAAAAACAAAACCAGATGGTGGTGTTATTGTATCCAGTGACTTAAACATAATGCCATGTGTCTGCAAGAAAACAATAACCCCCACACAGCACAATCCTGTAAACCTTAAGTCATAACACTGCAGAGTTCTCTTATGAATGAGAGGAAAGAAACATTGGTGGCAAGTGTTGGGTCTCAACCATGAGCACAGACATTCTCATGGCAGGCTGAGAAGAAAAAGCAAATTTTCCTCTTCTCCCATGAGGGAAGAGGTGCTCCAGGCTCTCTGCAGGCACCCCGAGCCGCTGTCATGCTGTCCACGTGTGCTGCCTCATAGGCGTTTGGGAAGCCTGTTCAGCTACACATCATCTTTTTGCTCTTCACAGGCCCTGCATGTATTGCTGCAACTGAGCTGTGTTCCGCAGCTTCTGGAGGATTTGGAGCGTACACGGGACATCTCTGCTCTTGACCTCAATACGTGAACGTGCACAAGGAATTTCCCCCGAACATTTATTATCCCTGGTACCATAGTCAACAGTTTGCTGGGTAACTGAGCAAATTTACTTGAACTCTTTATTTCCCAGGTCTTATTTTTCTAAGGAAGGCAATAAATCAATGACAGGAAAAGTACTCACCAGGCAGAAATTGGGTAGCTCCATGATTTAATCAGCACTGATTAATGCCGGTCGGGAATCTATCTCTGCATTTCTTTGGAATACATTTTGGAAAGTCTAGTAGTTCCTATAGAGTTTTGCATGAAAAATTAAATTACTTTCATATTCCTGTCTCTCCTTAACTACTAAGTTCCTTGAGGCTTACACGATCTCCCCATGCCTGTATGTACAGGTACTGTGTGGACCAGTGCTCCCTTGAGAGATGAAGCCCAGCGATCACTAGGGAGCCCAGCGCCAGGTCCGGGTGACAGGCAGCGGAAAGTCACCGACAGCCACAGCCGGGTAAGACACTTCTCTTCCTCTCTGGCTGTAACAAACTGAAAATGCCAAAGATACGCCAGAGAGAAGCAGCCAGAGGTAGGGATGGGGGAAGGAGCTGCGTCAGAAACAGCTTTTCTTATGTGGGGGTGGAAGAGGAGTCGTGACTCCCAAGGAAGGTCAAGGCCGGCCAGCGAACAACCCGGGCAAGAAAGCCCCAGACGGATAAACAATCCAGACATCTGGTGAGATCCCGGCATCGCTGCAATCAGTGAGGTTTTGGCACCAACTTTGACACTGCCAGGATTTCCCTTGTAATTAGCAGCATGCAGCCTGTCTGGGGAGGATGTTCCCTCCGGAAAGCTGCTGGAACCAGGCTGTGAATCGAGCTTAATCTCTGTGAAGCAAAGAATAACACCTAGTTAGTCTCTGGCCCCCCGAGTATGAGAAAAATGCTAACTTGAACTCAACAGATACTAGACGCTACCGATAAATCGAACTAATGTCTGGCTTGGTTGCTGCCAAGATTTTTTAAGGTGCTCACAGTGGCTACTGAATAGCTCCCCAGAACAGCACTGGAACAGACTGGGAGCAGCCACGTGAAGGGATTCAGAGCTTGATATATGGCAAAGGGAGATTAAACCTCCGAGCATGCAGAAGTGTTTGTGTACCCTTCTTTAGCACCAGCAAGTTAGGTGGGCACATATGAGCCAGGCAAATTAAAACTGTATGGTATAAGGCTCAGACTGGTAAGACCATCAACAGTAATACATGTTTCAGTTTCTACGCTGGTCCAGCCACACACACAAAATACTTCCACAATAGGGTTTGTCTTTAAAAAAAAAAAAAAGCAAAATAAAATGGTGTTGTTAAAGACCTTAGCTACCTGTATTTGAAGATCGTTGTCTGAAAAGATGAAAAACATACATTTTCATTTCATTTCAGATTAGCATGGTAAACAGCTAGATCTGTTCTTTCAAGTGGAGCATTCAGCTCCATTTGTTAGCTTTGTTGCTGATATTTCACCTCTCTTTTATTTACTTAACATAGTTTGACAAGAAATTTTCAGTGAGTTAATATATCTACATGAAAGACTGGCTTGGGGAACAAGTCTAGAGGTTTCAGTGGGACAAAATCAATTATTTACGTCTTTGTCATTTTGGTCTGCCTCCATTCCACTGAAAGCACTTGGAAGAGCTACCCAACCACCTGAACATTTTTGGTAGAAAAATACATAATGTTTTTAGGAAAAAAAAAAAAAAAAAAAAAAAGGTGTAACATCAGTGTAAATCAGGATTGCAACCATTTGCAAAAAAAAAATTCAAATTACAAGTGATGGAAGCTATCACCCTGTAAAACAACGCCCTCTCCCCAGCCAGGCAGGATGGTCCCTGCTGCAAGGAGCTCCCAGTACAAAGCAAATTAGCAAATGTTCCTGTCGCTTTTTGCCACACAAAATTAGACAAACTGTATAGAAGTCAGCTTTATTTCTCCTGAGCAGCAAGGTAGAAATAATCAGCAACAGCTGGTGCAAGGAGCTTCTGAGACTGAACTAAGGCAAGTGATGGAAGACACCTACATTTTTCAATAAATATCAGAAAGAAAAATTGCTTATCTGGTCTGGTTGGCTCAAATACATAAAACAGAGCAGTTTCTCATATACCCCATTCCAGCTCAAATCACCACCATACCCTGAAGAGACCCAAGTCACTGGAGTTTGCTATGTTTCAGCGGCGTATGATGGGGCCATGCCTAACATTAATCTAAAAAGCACCATAACCAAAGGCTGTCAGGCTGCAGGTACAGCCGTGAGGCTCCAGCTCCTGCATCAGCATCACAGTAAGTGACGATGGGAAGTTTTTACAACCTGAGAGCACTTTGTCAGTCAGAGGTCCATGAGAAAGGATAAAGAGTATGAAGAAAGGCATAAAAAAATAAATAGGGTAGAGAAATGAGAGGGAATGGGTGGTGATTTTAAAAACTAAATAGAGAAGCCAAAGTATACTAAAAACTTACTTACCCAAAATAAAAAACAGGCCTTCACGATGTTCCCGTAGGAGTCTCGGTGAAATCTCCCCCTCACTTTGATGATGGAGGATCAGGTCCTTAGGAAAAGGGGGAAGTTTGGACATAATGAAAAGAAAGAATGTGCTGCAAAGTGAAGGAAAAGAAGCGAGCGGTGCCATATAAAAATAACGATTTAGTAGCTGGTAGGCAAAGTTGTCATCTCTGCACACATCCAAGGACTTAGGTGTCCCACTACTCTGGCTGAGGATTTGCTCCATTAATAATAAGAAAGAGCAATTTAAACTATGGCTTTTTTCATTGTGTTTTATACAGGTTTGGGGAATACGTTATCAAAGGCTCCAATTCTGGCCAAAGTCCACAGGCATCATCACCTGTGGTCAGGCCCTGGATAGAGAGATCAGAGCTATCTTTGCGTAGCTCTACCACCAAAACCAGATCAATCGGAAGTAACTCAAAAGGAAATATTCTACAGGGAACAGATGAAGATGCATTTAGAGGAAATAATCCCCATTCAGGATGCCATTATTAAAAGAGAGAGATAGCTATCAGAGCTAAGATATGTCAGGGCAACCTCATTGACATGGGACTGGAGAACTTCTACTGTAAAAGCAGGGAAACTAGGTCAGTGCTTTTTGAAGAGAGGAAAGCTCGGGTGGACATCATTATTTTATATACGATTCTAAGGGGAATAGCTAGGAGAGATGTCAGAAAACTAGTGTCAAATACAAGAACAAATGGACAGGCTCTAAGAAAGGGAAATGGAGAGAAACTAAAGGAGGCTCAAGCTCAAGGGATATAAACATTTCTGTACACACTAAGTAGTTGATGCAAGAACTGAGTTATAGAAAGGACTAATAAGAGCAACCAATAAGGATCTGGGCAAGGAAAAGCTTTGTGGGCTACAGCCACCTGAGAGCAGATAAATCTGTTTCTTGTTCTTGGTCTGTCCCTAGAATTTCCCAAGTTTCAATCTCAAAATTACTTTGAGATTCACATATAGTAAATCTCTGTGCAAGCGCAATAGATTGAGGTGACAACTCGGTTTATCACTTGAAGATAAAACTCAGAAGAACATTTGCCTTCTAATTCTATTAATATAAATGTAATTACAAGGGCTAATTCCAATTCAAATGATAACTTATAAGGGTTGGTGGAGGTAGCAGCCTACCGAGAAAGAGATGATGCTGGAATCCCCAATCCTTACATTTGATCAATAGTTCAGTGTTAATAGACTTTATTTATGAGTTGGAACATATGGTTTGAAAATGAGCCTAATGATTAGGTTGCATGTGTATAGACACACACTTCTCTAAGCACTTGAATATTTGCATGTTTCAGTTGTCTCTAAAGAAGAAAAAAAAGCCTCTGTGTGGTGTTGTAACAGATTAGAATAGTCTTCATTTCCAAAAAAACCCAGAATACTAACTATCATGCAAGTGCAAGCACAACTTTCTGAATATGCTGCTTTAAACATGGATCAAACCAGTACTCTTTGTTCTAAGTATCTGAGATGTATACCAGTCACTAGGGAAAAAAAAAAAGTAAATTGAGGTAATAGCCTGGGGCAAATGGAATTTGAAAGGAGAGGAGAATCAGTGGACTGTGTAGTCCAGGGCTTTTTTAGTGCATTTTCTTATATCATCCGAAATTTAAAGGCAGAACTTCATCTGGTAGAAATAAGCATGGCATTATTGAAGCTGATGGAGCTAAGCTATGGATCTGGTCCCAAATACATATTCTAATATATATAAAGAAGAAAACAGGAAAAAAGGTAGCCTAAAAATAATAGACCCAACAGTCCCATTGAATATGGGTCAGATTCTGAAATCCTCTAAAAAGTGTAATGCCAGCCCTGTTCCTTGGGAATTTTCCTTGTTTAGAACCATAAATTTTTTCTACTGCATTACCTTGGTCTGACCAACGTCACAAACCTTCCTCCCTTCTAGCTCAGTGGTTAAACAAGAGAGATTTTGTAGTGAAAGTGTGAGGAGGAAAGAATCCAAGTGTGATGTAGCTCTGTTCCCTTCCATTCTGCTCAGTGGTAGCAGAAATGTACCCATGCCTTCCAGATCATAAAAATCCATGGTAACGAGACACTCAGAAATTTGGAGTTCAGCAGAGGATTCAATACGCACATTTTGAAAACTTTCACAGTATCCTCAAATCAATTTTGAACTGCCAGATTATGATACTGAGATGAACTGGCCCATCACAACCACCGTTATAGCCATGAGACGTTGATGTTGACATGGAACCAAAAATTTGTCATGACGCTGGGAAAGAGCAAGGAACACAGAAGTGAGTAGTACTGATAAAAGCAGATGAGAGTCAGGAATGTTTATACAGGAGATGCAACCTCACACACATACCTCGTCAATCTGAAGCCATCAGAGTTAATACGCTGTCTATTAAAATTTGTTCAAATACAGCACCTGTCATAGCACGTACAGGAAAAGTGTTTGTTAGGTCAATCTTACACAAGAAGAACGAGGTGTAGTCGAGGGGAGCTAACCCTGGATGGCTGGGAGTGGGTGTGTAGACTAAACAGTGCTATCTGTGCACCTTGTCTTCTAGGCATCAAACCCCAGAGGTTATTGCACTACGAGGGCTTTAGTTTTTCTCCAGTGTGATCATTCCTCACAATAATATTTGAATGTCTGGCATGCTTTAATATTTGTCTTCTAGCAGTAGTCTTCTAGGAAGGGGAATGCAATGCTTGTGTTTTACTGATTGTCTGCAGCAGGGATGAGATTGGAAACGGGTTTCCTATAGCCAGAGCTCTCCTGCAGCTCAGGGCTCTCACCATCTCCTTGTACCCTCGTGGCTCAGTGCTCACAGGAGCACGAGTGGAGGCATCCTGACAGCACAGCAGGCACAAGCCTCGTACCGCTGTGCTAATACTCCGCTGCTGTTTTGGTAGCACAGGTAACAGTAGTATCAGGAATACTTAATACTGTACTGAAGAAAATATGATAGCCAATGAGTTTTTGCTAGGTGCTTGAAACAACATGCTATTACCATAGCAGCTGGGCACTCTGTGGGAAGATCTGTCATTTCTGATTCATATACAGGCTATCGCAAAAGATTACTTGTATTATTGTGTGTCCTTAAGCAATAGGAAAGCAGCGGATTTGTATTCAGGCAGTCCCAAATGTCATTGTTATTGTCAATGCCATTGTTGTCTACTTTAATCTGAACTTTGAAAGCTCACTGCATAACAGATAGTTTCAGAGCAAGCCCATGTTCTTAATGAGTATATGAAGTTACTGTTACTTTAGTTTATTCTAAGTGTTGAACCCAGCATGGGATCTAACCTGGAATAGTCATCTTGAGAATATTGCAGTGGAAAGTAGAGCGTAGGATTTAACATTGGAAATTAGAAGTTGATCCTACTTCTTATACAAAATTGAGATTGACAAAATTGAGGTTTATCTACATAAACCTTTAAACAAAGATGTGGCTCTGAATCAAAATTAGGGAACTGGAGAAATGAAGTTGAGGATTTTGTTCTCTTAAAGGAAACTTGCCCAGCAAGCCTGTCAGGAGAAAGAGCTGCCACAGCGGAGAGTTAAGCACAGACGTTAATGGAGTCAGTTCTTTTTCTGAAGGTCAATTTTGAATAAATCAGGATTGTTTAAAAATGACAATTATTGATCAATTAAATTTATACTTGGAGCTTAGCCCTCTTAGTTCTGAAGAGTTTGTACACCAAATTGGTAGGAATGACCAACTGAAAGAAGAAAATTTCATTATTTAATTAACTGCTGTTCAAATTGTCTCTGATGCTAGCAATGGTTTTGGAGGTCTGTTCCCCACAAGTACAAATAAAGGGGGATATCACAAGTCTCTCTCTGCACTCAAATTCCATAGAGCAGCCTACCCTGTGTCTGACTATAAAGAGTAATATGTCCATCTCCAAAATGTGATCCTCAACAGACAGAGTAAGATAGTTCCAAAGTAGCTTATGGGTCCAAAAGTCCAACAGCAAAATGCACAAAGCTGAATTGCACAGCTATACAAGCAATTTCTAGACTTACAAGAACATAGACGAAAGTTATCTGAACAGGGCTTAAGTCTGAAAGAGAAACTCTCAGCACATAAACCATGAGTATCTAGGTACCTAAACTGAGATACTGCTGCAGATGTATGCCTGATTGACATCTCACCAGCTCACTTTGGGCCAGAGCTAACATAGGAGCAGGCAGGATCAGGCCCTTTGCCTATGGAGGGGAACTAGCTGGAAGAGGGAAAAGGGGCGATGTTCAAGGCGATGTGGTACCAAACACAGGGGGCTGGAGGCGAGCGAAATAAGAAATGAAGGGGCACCATGTTGGCATGAAGTGATACACTGTCACAGGCAGCTCCCGAGCTGATCCCACACTTAAAAATAGATTGACATTTATCCAGGAGGCGAGTTTGTTATTCTGTA
Organism: Strix aluco; assembly: GCF_031877795.1. Lineage (NCBI taxonomy): Eukaryota > Metazoa > Chordata > Aves > Strigiformes > Strigidae > Strix > Strix aluco. The sequence goes on from NC_133941.1 coordinate 8,834,240, forward strand.
ACTACAGCATTTTCTATTATGTTTGATAAGGGAAAGAAGATTGGATCTTGGTCAGAAATATAAAAATTCGTCTCCTAGCAGGGGATAATAGCAGGAGAACAGGGGCAGACGACAACGGCAGATTTAAAAGAGTTCAGTGCAGTCCCCGGCAAGGAAGAGACTTTCGGCGCTGGGCTGAGATGTCGGCCCATGCTCACGGCCAGGACACCCCTGTGGTACCCAGGCTGGGGCTGTCCCAGGCAGCAGCTCCAGCTTCTGCCCTGCTCCTCTCCCCTCCAAGACTTGGGTCACTCTGGGCAATTTTTGCTGAAAGTCAACTTAATATCACACAGAATGTCATTAGAGCAAGAAAAATAGGGCCAATGTGCCAGTAAGACCCCGATCTAGTGAAGTATTGGGGTACCATTAGGATTAGGACTGTAGCGTGCTGTGCACAGTGTAAAGGAGGTGTTAGCTGTCGGGGTGGTTGTGTACACACACACATATATGTGCAACATATCCCTAGACGGGAGTGACAAGTGTATGTACTGCCTGGCTTTTGCAATTGCACAGTAGGTAGTGTAAAAACCTTAACTTTCTTCAAAAATCCAAAGCTCTTTTGTTTCAGTGTCTAACTGTTGATCTAAAATGGGAGTTCTTGTTTTCTAATTCACAAAGCTTAAAAGATCGCTCATTTTATATTAAAATGATAGCCTTTGCAAGAGACCTTCAATCTAATTAAAGCCAGGAGATTAGTATCCCTTAGAATATTTGCAAAGCCTGCAATGGGAAGTTAATGAAATGTGTACACTTTTATAAAGCTTTAATTTTTAATGAAATAATTCAGGACATGGACCTTGCTCCTCTGCCTTACCTGCTTTGTCCAAAACAGGGACAGTTTACAAACAACTCAGAGTTTGGGGGTGAAGAAAACAGAGGACAAGATAATCGAAAGGCTTCTTTGTAACTACTACGAGCCTGTCTTTTCTCTCTTCTATTCAACCTGAGAATTCCAGTATTCCTGATTAATAATAATGAATGAGAATATAATTTTAGACTGGCAGTCATTTCTTAAGGTTATGGATCTGTGTGTGTGTATGTGTGTGTACATATAATATAACCTTTTTCATACACAATATATAATGTATACTATATATATGTACATAATAAATTATATATAGAATTATATATAAAAAAAACAGTGACTGCTAAGGGACCTTAAATAAAGCAAATAAGGCAAAAGAGGTCAGTGTTGCAAGGCAATATCTCATATTTGGAGAAATGTCTGAGTTCAGAGGCGAGGGAAGCAGCCAGGGCTGTAGCAGTCTAGTTCAGAGGGGATGACCAAAGGAAATCCTAAGCAATTCCAACCACCTTTTAGGCTAGGCTCCTCTAATGATGGCCCCACTCCTCTGTTATCGCTTGAGAAGGAAGAAAAGAGGAAAAAAGCTGAAGCACAGAGAGAAGCAAGCCCTGTTCAAAGACACATCTGCTCTCCCCAGTGCTATGGGGCAGTGTGTTCCCTGGGGACCATGTACACCCTTTCTAGGGCTGCTTTAGAAACAGCTACGCCGTTAGAGCTATTTACTGTAGCTGCTTCCTTTGCATTACTGTCTCTGAATTTTGCCACCAGAAAGAGCTGGCTGTTGCATTCAAAATAGTAACTTTTTTATAGCACCAGCCCTACTTTACATTATGCTTACTGGATCTTCCTGAAACCTAAATGTTAGAATATCCTAATCTTGCTCTACATTTTAAAGCTGAAAGATAAACCTGTTGTTTAATGAAATCCACAACACTACAGGAATAGTAACCATTGTGTTTCTTCATTTCAAAGAACGGCTGAAATCTAACATCTGGTGTAACTGTACAAACCTGACCTTAGGTCAGAGTAAGTATTGTATTGTTGATGATGGATACGCTTTTTTCATTACCACGCTGTCTCCATTCTTTCAGCATCCATGCTGTGAATCCCCAGTTATAGCCAGGACTATTGATAAATACTGATTTTTAAAATACAATTCCTTTTTTTTTACACTTTTAAGCATGCATTGTAAGATTTTTTTTTTAAATGGCTCTTCTAGTTTGTTGTCAACAATATGCTATTATATGAGCAAACTCTTCTGCATGATAGCGCTAACACACAATGATCAAGGATTATGTGTCTGAAGATGCAGCTATGATCCTAAAAGAACAGTGTGACAAAAAGGTGATCCTCTGCGTCTAATGCCTTCCCCTGTACTTTCCTCTTTGGATGCTCATTTTCTTAAAGCCCTTGTAGGACTAGGGTTTAAGATTTAAATTGTGAAGCAGATGTGGACACCTGTGAATGTCTTTACACATCGGTGTTTCAAGATTTGAGCCCCTGTGCAGGAAGGGCTGCACTGTCCTGTATTACTGATGTCCATTATTTCTAAGGCCTGGGGTAATATGAACTAGATCAGCAACCGGGAAGCAGCTTGCAGTACTGTAACCAGGGCTCCCAGCAAGCCCAGTGATGTACCAGTCAAGAAATGAAGATAGCTGGAATTTCTAGTCAAATCTTAACTACATAAAAGCCACCAGAAGCTCCACCACCAAACTGGGAGAGAGAGGGCAGAATTTAACAATGATTTCTATTTCTTTGCTTTGCTGAGCGTATCTAACCCCAGAACCTTTCTCCCCATTTCTGTGCAGCTCTCTGAGAGCTTAACAAGACTCTTAGCACCATAGCTTTACTTTTTTTTTCCCCTAAAGCTATGAAAACTCAAATTTATTTTGTAGTTCTTTGGGCACCATGAGCCCAGGCTTGTTCAGACTTGGCTCTCTGGGACAGGAATGCTGACTGGCATTGCTGGACACACCAACAGTGAAGGGGAAAGGTTTTCTTTCCTAATCCATGCACAAGGTTGTAATGCACATACTGTGTTCTCCCTGGGTGCTAATATTGCTTCATGATGTTACTGCATCATGAAGCAGAGGTAAAGCAGACTATCCTCGGCTCACCACTCTGCCTACATGACAGAATGAAGTTTTGACTCCCTGAAGTCCCTTACACTTTCACTAAACCAACGCTAACCAGCATGGAAAATGTCTGAAGGCACGGCATTTACACTTTTAAGAAACATCTATTCATTTCAGTTCTGCCAAAGCTAAATATGTTTATAGATTTTTTCGTAATTATTTTTAGAGTAGAATTCTGTTTGTTTGACAATATCTGAAAAATTAAATACCTGGGGCAACATCACTGAGTGCAGATGGTACATTGGAAACGTGGGGAAATACTTGCTGTAATTGTGAGGGTTTTATTTAATACCTCTCAGCGCAGAGTTAACTCATTCAGTGAGGACAGCTCGTTTGACGGGCTGACAGCGCTGCCCTCTCTGCCGCACCACGCGAGCTGCCTACCCTGTCCTGGCCGTACAGACAGGACTGCCTTCCCAAGGGCTGAGAGCGGTGTCAACCTTTGGCTTTTCTCTGCCCGTTCAGTTTACCAAAACACATGCCGGCACACACACACAGTCGTCCCGTTCCCCCCCGCCCCCACTTAGAGGTACTACTCAAGAACAGTCTTCTTCCTTACTCCAGATGTTCATGCTTTGCAGTTAAGCAGCATTTTTTCATCCAGTACTTTGCAAACATTTAATTAAACCTCTCTGCCTCTATGTGCAATAGGTACTGGTCCCTTTGGCCAGAGAAGAAAACAAAGGCACAAGGAAGCACCAGCAATCTACAGCTTAAGCATTTTTAAAGGGTTTTCAAATAGGTGGTCAAACCAGAGGCATTCAAAGTCAGCAATTAAAACACAGGCATGGGTCACCCTGGAGCACAGAGATCCCCGGCACCTTTTCCCACAGCCTCAAGCCAAGGACAACGGGAAGCTCTGGGTGCAGCTGTGAGGGTGGGAGCCCTCAGCATGCTGGGGTGGCAGAGGGATGTCTCCAGGTTTTGGTGCCATGAGGATGCAGAAGGCTGCGGACCCACTGAGCCATGGACTGAAATGCATTGGCAGGACAGTTGACAACCCCCCTATATTCTTCCCACCCATTCTGCACTTTCCATGACCTCTTCCTTTCATCGGTAAAAGTAAATTGAATTCAGCACCTTTAAAGACCCTGTCTGGATCCATAACATTCATAACCATGCTGTAACCATGAATGGAAAGCTAAGAAAGAGTATGGTTTGTATCCAAGGGCTCTTTTGCTTTTTATATGTTTACATATACCAGCCAATGGTCAGCAAATAAGCGCCATGGCTTGTAATGAAATGTTCGAACCATCTGTTTTAATCTGCGATTTAATTTCACTGTAAAATATTAAAGTTGTTCCGATGGTTGGGTCAGTATGGCTGCTTTATATGAAAAGGATTGAGTATCCCAGAGCAATTAGACTGCACCAAGCACATGCTATGGGTTTTATATTCTGTATTGTTATTTTGTTCCATTAAAAACATTAAAAAGCCTTCTTAATACAGCATGACAGAGTTTTATGTCTCTCTTTTTTGTTAGAAACAGGTAGCAGATGCTGAGGACAAACATTAAGGATCTTTTTGAAAACAGCATGAATTTTTCAAAGTGCTAAAAATAAATAAAGTTTAAAAAAGCTAGCAACGCAACCAAGCAAAGAGGGACTGAGGAAGAGGAGAAGATTTCCATGTCACACGGAGGAAAGTGCCCCAAGTTGATGGTCAGCACGTGGCAGTGCCTGTGCGACAGTGGCTGGTTATTTCCCCAGCAATGTATGAGCGTTTGCAGCAGCAGAAGATAGCTGGGAGCATGGTGCCAGCGCTGCCTTCCCTGCATTGCTGTGGCTCATCAGGACGATGGAGAGGCACTTCGCCCTAGTGTCATCTCCTGCAATGCATTACATTAACGAAACAATCATTCTTTACATTAGTAAAATAATAAAGTATAACTAAGCTGTGTGACATTATTTTACATCATTTCTGATATTGACTTTTTGCCTTTACCAGCAGCTGCATTATGACACAGGATTAAAATATCTGCTCTTGTTTACGGCAGTGCTAAATTTAGGTGGCTGGTCCCTCCTTTCTGTGCTCTCACATGACGTCCATGCTCGATCTCTTCAGGCCGCTAAAGAGACAGTGGCTGAGAAAGGAAGAAACCCCCTCACAAACAATGATTATTTCAAATTATTTCCATTTCTTTTTGGCAAGAGGGCAGGGTCAGTGCAGTGCGCTGCTGGGTAACCACCTTTCTCATATGGCTTGAACACTTATATTCACGTGGACCTTGCAATACCATGACACCTTGAGGGACTTTTCACTTTAAGGAAGCAATTCATAAACTCAATCCTTTTTCTAGGTCTACCAGCACAGCAGACCTGTGCATTGGTTTAAAAGAACAGCCAGCGGTTGCTCTTTCAGCAGCCCCAAATTTCATACATGACCTTGAACAAGTCCCATCACTCTCAACAAGCAGCAGCCCATGTCATGGTCCCACTCTGCCTTGCTTCTGGGCTGTCTGTCTGACTGCCCGATGACAGCTGGGATGGATATAGGGCAGTATCGAGGGGCTTGAGTTGGTACCATTGATATACCCAAAATACAGAGCCTTTCTCCATGTGCTGTGGCTCACGTGTCTGTTAGAGATCTGGTGAGAGGGACACACACATATTTCCCCCAGCAGAAACTCCCTGTCTTGGAGTCAAGAAGCATTGCAGCCTGGGAACCTGGTTCTTTAGCTAATCTAAAGCCCTGTAGGGAGCCAGGGCTAATTAACTCAGCACTGTGGCATCCTGACATAACTGTATGGCTTCTGGGACCTAAGCTAGTATTTCTACCAGCAGTCTGCTGCGCTGTGTGATATATCTGCTTGGCCAATGCTGGCTCAGGGTTCCCCAGCACAGGACAGGGAGAGGCCGGGATTGCGCACCCCGTCTGCCCCCTGCCCCTGGACTCCGCATCGTACCCATGGTCGCATGTCGCTCGGTGTTATTTGGAGTATGTGCTACTCGCAATGCATTTTTCCTGAACATAAGCTGGAAATTACTGATTTTTACCTTACACAGCTAGTATAAAAGCACTAATGTCCTAATGAAGAGTCTCACTTAGCTAAATGCTTCATACAGCTGAGTAAAACAAAGAATTTTACTAGAGCTTAACCCAGTCGTTAATAAGCTTTTTAACCCTGACCTTTCAAATCAATGATCTACCACTGGTTTTACCTTTCAAGAAGGAATTCCATTTTCAAGTGATAAAACATATTTTGCACTCCTTACAATCTAATGATTATTCTCAGCGTTACTGGATATATGAGGCCATCAAACCATTAGAAGGTATAAAATGTATTAATGTACAGCATTCACGGCTACATTTGCTTTAGAGTCAATAAAAGGGAAACAATTTATAAAGGGCATTTATGCTCATTACGGAATATCGATAGATTGTTTCTCCCATCGTTTCTGAAGTATGAAGGACTCCCTTTCGTGATGGATAGGAGAGGATTTGCATAAGCTCTTTGCTTACTCCCTGAACTTCTCCATCACAGATCTGTGTGCGGGGATTTGTGGCCAGGCTTTGGGGTGGGAGGCATATGGGGTGGGACCCACAATTTCTTCCTTCCCAGGGGACGAAGCATCTCAATTTGGGAGTTATTCACAGCAGCCATGTGAAGGCTCTGTAGACAGCTATGGTGCTTTCAGTGCCAGACATCATGAATTATCACAAGGCTGTGGGCAAATCGGATCGAGGTTGGAAAAGAAGAAGGGAATTTATTTGTGAGGAAGGTCAGGGCTGGAGTACACAAATGATGGCAGAGCTTTGCAGAGTACCTTCCTAAGCAGTAGGAGGACGACAGGCTGCTTGATGCACACAGGGGAAAAAATGGAAAGGAATTATGTATGGGGGTAGAAGAGGATATAGGTGCACCATCACTATAGCTAGAGGCAGAAATTTCATAGTTTGTCCTAGTGAATAACTCAATTAACTGCAGAAATAAAATCTATGAAGAGACGAGTGATTAAGGCACTGGCCTGAGTCTCAGCAGACCTGGATTCAGTTCCTGGCTGTTTTCAGATTTCTGTCTGACTTTTGGCAAGCCTCTTCAACTCTCTGCGCCTTGCTTTCCCATCTGTTAAAGAGGAATAATAATATTTCCTTTCTCTCCTGCCTATTCCAGAGCAAGCTCTTCTGGGCAGGCACTGTCTCTCTCACTGTGTGTGTACAGGATTTTGCCCACTGGGGTTTCAATCCCTGCACTAAAGCAGGAAATACAGGAATGGGGAGTGCCATGCCATAGAAGCCCACTTATTTACAATTTCTGATGACTAGGGGAGTAAACAATATGCTATAACTTGTTAAACAGATTTCTTAATAGCAGTTCTTCAAGTACAAAAGAAAAAAAATCAATCAATAAATTAGAGAAGGAAAGTGATTCACATCTCTGTTAAGATTTGTAAGAGTCTGAACTTATCTTCTGAAGTAGAAATATCACAGTTTGAGAGAACGGAGAAAACATTAACCACAGCACAAAGGCAGAGCTGGCCTTCTCTGTTTCTGATCTTACTCCTCTACACATCTGGCTTCTCTATATGGACTGTTCTTTTCAACATTTCTCACTGACAAGCTGTCTTCTTGGTGTATGTAGTGGTTTCCTGTGCATGTATATGGTCATGCCCATCTGGTAGGGTGAAATTGTGCCCACTCACAGGCACACACACACGGCAAGCAAGACTAGGTAATATAGTTGCAGGCTTAAGAGGACAACCAGCAAGTATATAAAATTAAATCTCAGCTGCAGAGACTTTCTGGTAATAAGCAGTCCCAATTAGAAATGCAAATGTCACTGAAAGGGAGCATGTCTGTTGACAGTAGACTTTGAGGCAAGCTTTGGTTTTAGTGCTAGTAAATTAATCTTTAATTATGAGCACGCCTCACTTCTGAAAGAAGTGCCCTGCACACACTGAACTGACAGCATGTGAAAGTTTCAGGCTGTTGCTTTCTTCTGTCAAATGAAACGTCTCACTCCCAAAAAGCAGAAGAGAGCCTTGTTGGCTGGTGGTGGATTTAGTGCTCTAGTTCAGCTTGAGCTGGGGCTGGCCAGTGCCTTTGACTCTCCAGACGTCAAGAAGTCATCAGCCCCTTAAAAACACTGGTATTAAAACAGCATGACTCCTATGCTCTTGATAAATACAAATATCTAGATGAAGAATCATCAAGGTTTAGGTTTTCCAAGGGATGGCAGAAAACAGTCCTTGCTCCTGCACTCCTTTCCTTCCCTGGCTCAGCCGCCTGCCCTCCATGCAGGGCACACCTCTCCAGCAGAGAGAGGATCACAAGATGCTACAGCAAACCCTTCTTCAGGCCAGCGATGAGAATGTCCAACACCTCCACTCCCGTGCTGGCTGGATTATTAAAATAACATTTCCACTTCCAAGTAAGTAAATAAATCTCACTGGCAAGTTTGTCTTGTGACAGCCAACATCTTGTCTCCTCGAGAACTGGGCCGGTGTCCTGCAAAGCTGAAAACCCAACACTCTAAAACCTGAGTGCAACAGCCAAGAGATACACCAGATACATCTTCTGAGGTAGCAGATACAATGAAGGAAGCAACTATGTTCTAGAAATCCTATTCTTAAAATTATATAAATAGTTTAATTTCTTAAAGTTTCAGGTTATGGAATCTTGCTGTCATTTTCCCAGCAAGCTTTTGCTTTTCAGCCTACAGCTAAAAAACTTTGCCCTAAAAGCTTCACTGCCCTGAACAGGCCATGCTGCGCACCCACCTCAAAAGGCCCAGAACACCTGGTTTCAGGCACAACAGGAAGATCAGAACATATTATAAATATGCATATGTGACACAAGAGCCTGCCGCCTTCTTGGAGAGATGCCATAATTGATGGAACAAAGTACAACAAAACTTCACATCACTGGTGGATCAGAAGAACAGAGGTAAGTGAAAGGCTAGAAAATTACAGGTTTGCTGACATTTTGCTCAACCTTACCCATTCTTTATTGAAAAGAGATAATAACTATCTATAGGAGAGCTGTCTTAAGGCTCCATTCATTCCCTTTCGCTAGCCCAGCTGAGAGGTGGTATAATATAACGCACACTGGCATCTGGCATGTCATTTAATTACACCTTCAGCTTGCTGGGAAAATGTTTGAAGTGTCAAGGTAAGCAAACTATAAAAATATATTTCCCCTGCTACAGGAGACCTCCTGCAACGGCAAGCAGAGAAGACGGGACCTGCTCCAGCCATTACTCTGGGTCTGTGCGAGGAAGGTGATGTAAAGGAGTCTAATTCATGAACAATTATCGCCCTTTGATAAGACACCATCTGCTCCTGGCAGCCTGACTCCAATTCCCCAACAGACACTTGGGAATACTTCTCCAAATAAACCATTGGTGTAAGAGAAAAACAGTACCACTGGCTCCAGTTAAGTTGTGCCTTCTTGCATCAGCACTGAATATGACCCATTCCTTTAACAAGGAAGAAAAAAAATGTCAAGAACAGTAAAATGCCAGTCACCACCACCGAAAGATCCAGGTGGGTCTTGTTTTAGCTCATCAACCAGAAATGTTAGACATCACCTATGGTGAGGCTGAAGGTAGGCCGCTATCTGTACTAGTGGGCACTGTCTAACCTGTTGTGATTTTTGCCCTGAGCTGATTCAAGGAGCTCTTTTAAAGAGCACAAGCTGATCAGCAAACCAAACACCCAGGTATTGTATTTCCCCAGGGAAGCACAGCAATATCCTCCATTAGCCAAGGAGAAGCCCACATACCCATCAGCTAGCCAGCAGTTGAAGACTTCCAGGTTTTTATCACTCCCGTGTTCCTACTGGGCTATGTTTGTAGGAGAAGAAAGAAAAATCTCTAATTTCAGAGACAGCTGTGCTGAAACAGTTTCCCGCATCCTGCGGTGCTGGGGGTACTTGGCTACATTTTGCTTAAGCTCTGCCAGCACTGCTCCTGCAGCACCCTTCTGGGGACAGCCAGCGTCCTTCTGCTCCACTCCTCTCCATGGCTGCTTTTAAGTCACCACGTATTTAAAAGCACAGCTCTCGTTGTCACTGCTGTGAAATAGATTGGCCTCTCCATCAACACTTCTTCTGGGCCTTGATGCTGTACACACAAGGGACAGGAGTGTTTGGCAGGGGGGGGCCTCAGCATCTCACCCCAGTTCAGTCTGCACAGTAGTAAAGCTGCAGATAACCTCACCACTCGCTAAACCAAAGATGACCCCTGAGCCTTTGACCCTGCAAGCCAGTGAAACAAAGCAGAGTGCGTTAGGGCTGGACTTGTTACAAGTAATTGAGGTGAAAGAAATAAATCACATAATTTTTCTCTCTGTGCATGGGGGGGGGGGGAAGGAGAAGAAAGTTCAACGCAGATATTAGTCACCTTGTTTTGTTCTTACTAATGGAAATTTCTCAGAAACCAAAATAAAGGATGTTGTATAATAGCCTGAAGAGAATAAAATTAGCTAGAACCCACATCCTAACTTTTAAACCCAGTGCATGAATGCAGGTGTCTGCAGCTGAGCATGGTATTTTTGTTTCAGCTCACCCGAGGTATGAGTCATTTCCATCAAAAGAGGAGGATGCCTTGATCTGTGTGCGAGTGAGCGCTGGAAGAGCAGCTGTTGGAGCAAATACAAACATCCATGCCAAGGACTGTGAGGATGGAGTTTATCTAAAACGTAAACAACCACCTGCTGCAAATGAAAAATTACACCCACAACCACCTGAATAAGATAAGCATATGATGGGGGAAATGAAGAGCCAGAATTATTATTTATTTGTTGGAATTTTTGAACCAAATATCTCTTTTGCAACAGAACAGTAGGATGCACAAGGAAATAGTACTCCTTGCCGCAGACCTGCTCAGCAGCATTTATTTTGCCTAAGTGATTTTCTTTTCTTTGCTAAGTCTGGTGGAGATGAAAACACCAACCCAAAGAAGATAATTAAAAGCTAAATGAAACCACATACAGCTGTGCTACTACATGGCTAATGAACATGCAAATATATACATATGACAAGGACATAATGCAGACTGGCTGCCTTGAGTGGTTAGTGCAGATTTCCAAGAGCTGGAAATGCTATTGATTATAACTAAGCTAAACTTCCTGACTCCAGACTTCAAAGATCAGGCTCAGTATAATCATCACGCAGCATATGGGAACGTGGCTGCAAGGAATTGATGAATAATGGCTTGGGGACCTGAACGTTCGCCTGCAGGGTGGGAGATGCCCTCTTGGCTGCTGAGTGCAGGCTCCTCAGCAGCCAGGACCAGCACCATATAATCCTCCTCAGCATCTTGGCATGCTCTGTCTTGCTGTCAGTTAAGATTTTGGAGTTGTGGGTTTTAGCTGGGATATTTATTTTTGCCTTTCCACTTCACTTGGCAAGATGTTGCTATGTGGAGGACATATTTCGGGGGGGACCAGGGCTGTAGGTAACGTGTAAGGCAAAGCTTCTGGGATCCTATAAAACAGAAGGCATGAGCAGCATGGAGAGGTTCTCCTCTGAGGGTCTGCTGACATCAAAGCCCAAATCAGCTTTCCCTTATTAGTTAAAAAATACCCAGCTGTGAGTAACTCCCAGCCTACCTAGAGATGAGATGAGTGAGTCGGGGCTCAGCCCTGCACAGAGCAGTTCTCCCATGGAGGGGACCTGCTCCTCCCCACTGCTGCCTTGTGCCCCCTTCCCCGGCCACGCTGTGGTGGAGACATTACAGAAAGAGAGCAAAGCTCATTCCTCCTCGGTGGTGACCACAGAAAGGGCACATAGCCTTGGGGATGGCCGTGGCCAGGCGAAAAGCATGGAGAGATGCAGCAACCTGTGTGAAGATGGCTGAGCCACTGGGACAGCCGAGGGAGAGGACACCTACAGAAACCAAATTTGTGCTGAACACAATGGTTAGTGCATAAAAATTAATCAAGTACTACAATGACTTGCTTTATTCATAATACTTAATGGTCATGTAATAGGAGTTTTTATTCAGCAGTTAAAGTTCATAAGTGCAGGTTTTACATGTAGAAAGGTATTATGCTGATAGTTTAATTACACACCTTTCTGCACACCAAAGGAAATGGGTTATGCGGGTTTTATAATTAAAGAAGGACTTCAGAGGGGAAATGAACTTTGCAGTTAGCAACATAATATTTGATTTTTATCAGATGTTTTTGTTTTGAATTTGCCAGCATTCAGTAGTGTGGTAAACAGGTGAGAACGCTCTGAACTGCTTGAAGTGTCAGAAGGAAGCTTTGAAAATGCAGCATGAAGTAGCAATATTTAAAATTAGCAAGGGTGAGCATGAGGCATAAACATCATGTGTTGGCTCTCCAGAGCCCTGCCCATGCAATTAGATACAGTACAAGTCTGTCCAGTACATCTAGGAAACAGGGGGGAAAAACCCAACCTAAACAAGTAAGTGAAAAATAAACCCTAGTCCTTGCCAAAATAATAAGTTTTACTTTTTATTTTTCTTATTCTTGTTTTCAATAAATGTCATGGCCAGTGAATAGAATTTTCCCCTGCCGCATGCCTACAAAGGTGGCAAAGCCAAAAGTGATGGATGTTTGTGCATGTGCATTTGCTATTGGAATACACAGGACTCCTCTCAATATTCAAAGCAAAGATGGGCACGAGCCACTGCCAGGTCAAGGCCAGCTCCTGCCCCCCTTTAATAACTCTGGGATGTCTGTACTAAACACAGTGGTGTCAGGGAAGTCAGCAGTTCTAGGGCTTCTCCCTTGTCAGGTTTTAAGAGGCTCTGCTTAGCATAACTTCATTTCTATATACATATCAAAGCATATAAAAAGTATATGTGGGTGTGTGTTACACCGACAGTAATTTTTCTAAAGTCTAAAATATTTCAAACATCACCAAATGTCCCTCCATTCGTAGGATATGAACTGACAGGCTCTTATTGTGCCCAACACAAATGAACATTAACAAGCAGGTTGAACCGAAAGAAAAAAAGAAAAAAAAAGAAAGTACCTTCCAAAAACAATAAGCAAGGGTAAGGCCTGAAATACTTTGAGTACGCCCTTTCCTTTCTGGCAGGACTAGAGAGCGACTGCCCTGGATATTGTGATTTGCTGGTGAAGGTGGAGTCCAGGTGACGGCAGAGGGCGATGCCCGTGACGGGGCTCCCTTTGCTGGCAACAGCCTCCTCGGGCGCTCTGGACCTACCAGTAATATTTGAAATCAGTCAGCCCACATCCAAATATAGTGGAATAATTTAAAAATCCTTTTAATTGGAGCAGATACTCAATAATTACAACAGCAACAGTTGTGTAAAGGGTGTATCCAAATATAACTGGACATTTTTTGGAATTTCATTGGCCAGCTGCATAAATTAATGACAATGAGAAAGAACTGTAAGCATTTTTCTCTTATTAAATCCATACACTTTGGCTCTACTCATCATCGTTAACATACTGTTAAAAGAGCTGTTGCTGTATCTTTCAACCCTCAGCCTGCAATCAAGCCCTCGCTGCACTGTTGTGGATTTCAAATAGTCACTTGTTTAAAAATAGAATGTGGGTTTTTTTAAAAAAAATCTGACTGCCAACTGAATGCAAACAGGTAAAAATTAACATATGCAATTGTCAAGTGTCAAATTCAGCTCCTCAGCCACCAAGATTTACATCATTTGGTGAGTGGGGCTCACAACACTTTGAGGTTGCGTTGCCTAGAATTTGTACAAATAGATATACTTTTTCTTTTTTTTTTTTTTTAAGGTATACTGTGCTTTCTGGGTGTGTACACATGATTTGTTCTTTGTAATCTACCCATTTAAACATTTAAACAAAAGATCCAGCAAGCCAGGAGCTAACAGCTCAGCCTCCACAGGGCAAATTTGGGGTGTAGCACACGGTTACAAAGATGCTCTCCACGATATCCATTCCTACCATTTGCATGAGTTCTCCACCCTTGCGAAAGAGGATAGTGTTCCTTTTTTTTTTTTTTTTTAAAGTCTAACAAGGGTAATTGTAACAGTATTAACAGATTTTTTTTCCCCCCCACTGCCTCATATCAGAGAGAGTATTATACCAGAGTTATCACTAGATGTGTTTTTATTGTATATGGAAATGTGTTAAAATGAATGTGTAGCTCAAACTCACTCATCATCCGTCCTATTGTTTTGTAGAAGCCACTTCTCCCATGAAGGGCAATCACATGTGAAGGGAGAGAATCCAACTAAGTATTTGGTAAACATTTGAAAAATGAGAGACAAATAGCGCTGTGCAATCGCACCATCTTACTTCAAATACCCACTCGAAAAAAAATAATTCATTCCCTAACAAGCCAAGCCTGGCTCCCTAAACCGGGAGGAATCGCAACGCTGGTAAACTTGCAGAAATATTTTTACAATTTTATTAGAGGTTTTAATTCAGTGCTTTATCTACCTCTGTTAGTCTGCAAAATAGCTTTAAATATTCAAGTGGTAATTAATGAATCTTTTATGTTGCAAATCAAACATTTTCATCTGTGCTGTGGTACAGTGGCAGCGAGAAGGAGGGGTTTAAAGTGTAATTGTTTCTACTGTTCCCCTCACAGTGCTGAATGCCTTTTTACCCTTTATTATATCATTGGCTTTTGCTTCAGTTCATCAGCGCTTCACCACATCTTATCGTTCGATATTTGCTGTCTATTTTTTTTTTTTTTTTTCAGTTCAAGATTTCTTACTGTGCCTTTGCCAGAGACATTCCTAAGGAGATGGAAACTCTCTGAATGTGGAATTTTCGCATGAGTGCAAAATAATAAAAAGCATGTGTGTATTAAAAAGGGATCAACTTAATGGGAAATGAGCATTGGGTTACATTAATATTCTATTACAGTAAAAATCATATTTAATAAATTTTCTCCAGATTTTTCAGAATCTTACTGTATTTTTCTAAGTCGTATGCCAATCCAAAGAAACAGTGTATATGATACATTTGATTTATGTTAAGTAAATAACATGCACAGCCCATTTTTTGGTTTAAAAAAAAAATATTAAGTGTAGAAACACACACCAGACTGAAATGTGTGCTTAGTTTCCATCTGCTAGGAGGAATAGTGTTGGTCTTGTGCAGCAGAAAGCCTTTATAAACAGTATTCTATTTTATTGATGCTATATGTGGATTTTTATGTTATGTGGCAAGAGCAGGAGAATGAAAACATTGTAATTTATCCTAAACTGTAAAATTATATTAGTACTAAAGTAATTACTTCACATATTAAAATACAGTTTCCTTTACTTTCTTTTGTCATCACATAAAATTAGGCGTTAGGCGCTGCAGTGCAAAGGGGCCGGAGCTTTTCTTGCCTTCACAAAGGATTGACACATCTTTGATCGTACACTATATCACCCGACCCTTGTTGTTCTGTGACCCTAATTAATATTATACTCAGTGACATTTATGTATCAGAGCAATAAGCTAAACAGGAAACAATTTATGTCACCTAAAGCTTTTTAACAAATCGATGCAACTATTTGTAATTGCTTGTTTCACAAGATTAAAAGTACTCAGCCTTGATCTTCGCCCACAGTTTTGTGGCCAACATGACCTGTGCTTCCGTTGTAAAATAGGAGTGTTGGTGATCAGCACCTATTTCCATCAAGTAATCCATATTGCTAATATTTCTGGAATTTTAATGTAGTTACAATTTATAGCCGATCAAATGTGGTTACCTAAATTGCTGTTGCTAGTAGACAGTTTAACTGTCTTTATTAATTACAGTATAATTTAATGTTTGAGTACAGGCACTTGTGTTGGTCATTTTTACAGCCAAAGCAGTTATGTGCCTTATGACGAACCATTTTAGCATTTTCAATGGAAATTTGCTAATATGATGAGTGATAAAAATGTCAAACTCTGGTAAATAATGGTTATTGCTTTGGCTGGAATTAATCCTTGAAAGGACGGTTACCTTCAAATTAACATTATAACTTGAAGAAAAAAAATGTTTTTCAGGCTTCTGAGATTCATAAAAAATGGCCACTGAACTCCTCTAAATAAATACATACAAAACCCCACAAAGTGGGTTTTTTATTCTTTGCTTCCAGATAGACAGAAAAATTTCCCGTGGAATAAAAAGGGAGAAGGGGCTATTTTTGGTTAAATACCTCAAGGTGATGTTGTTTACTGTTTCTAGATCACGTGCTTTGAAGATCTCTAATGAAGGTTATAAAATGCAGCAAAAAGAAGGACTATGCTACACCTCAGCCCAGGGGCTTTGGGGCAAAAATGGGTGCAGGCAGCATGGAGGCTGCAAACACGTATGAGAGCTGCATCCCACCACATTGGTCATTGCTGTTGGGGAAGAGAGTGGTTTTTTGCCACCAGTGTGGCAATATGAGGATGAAGAGTGCTTCGACGTGATGGAATAACCACTGCTGCAAAGAAGATGAAAGATAGCCCTGATTAACACACCATTAAACGAACGTTTAACATCATCATTGAAGATGGAGCCTGATTAATAGGTCAAGAAGGGCTAATTACACTTTGTTGTGAGGAAGGGTGTGTATGTGTGTCTGCATGTGAGTGAGAGGCACCAGGAATTGCTAGTCCCTTAAATTAGTCCAATAACGTGGAATTTGTCATACTCTCTGATCACGGCCCAAGCTAAATGTCACTGTTCAGCTCATCTGCAGAGAGCAGCTGGGTGTGCACGGAGCACGTCGGCTGCCATCTCCTCCTGGGCTGCCAGCTCCTGTGCTGGGAACCCCTTATCTTCTGCTGCTTTTCCCTCTGGTACAGGAGAAACTCAGAAAAACTATGCACTGGCTCCAGTTTTCTTTGGAAACTACTCAGAGGCGCATTGCCTCACCACTGACCATAAAAGTGCTTTTCAGCTGTGGTGGAAAAAAGCATTTCTGACTGGAAAAGGTATTTCCCAGCTGGCTGTTGCTGGTGGCAGCGCTGTGAAGTAGGAAGGCATTTTGTGATGTTCCACGATATGGCAGCCAGGCAGGAGAAATGTGATTAATAACACAACGATGATACAAAACGTTGTAAAGAGCCAGGCTCTCAGCCACTGCTAGGGCAGCATTAACTTGGTCAGGAGGGGAAGGGCCTGATCCTGCTCCTCAACTCGATGCCAGTTCCTCAGCACAAGCTGCATTTGGCACCTACCCCAGCAGCTCACCTTAAATCAGAGGCCACAGAAAGTTGGCAGGTGACAAACACCGTGCTCAGGCCTCTGAGCCATCCTGCCAGTGCTGAGATGTCCGGGGAGGTGAAACACCCAGGTCATCTGTGATGGCGTCACAGCTCACCACCTGCCTGCTGGTGCCCCGTATGGGGACACACTGTCCCCAAACAGAGGAGCTGAGAGCTCTGCTGGGACTCGTTCGGGGACGACTTCCCCTACCCAGAGCTCACTCTCCCACTCACGTTTTAGAGACACAGAGCACTCCTGACCAAACATATATCAAGTTCTGGCTTAACACCCTCTGCCTGTGGCTCAGAAAAATTTTAACCCCAAAAGTGGGACCTCTCCAGTTTGCTTAAATCTCACTAATGATAAAAGTGCAATACACAACCAAAACCAAATTTTATTCTTTATATTTTGATTATTAAAATCTACCCATCAATAGCATTTTGAGACACGTTAAAATGAGTGTGCAAAGATTCCCCTCCCCCCCCTCCCCCAAAAGTAGTTATCTGGTATAATTTTGTGATAGAATATTTTTATAAAATCATTTGTACTAATTTAAGCATTTATCATTATATGCAAAAAGATTTCTTGATGAGAATATTATAGACGGTGCATGTTTTTGACATTAGCATTTTATTTGGATGACTAATCTTGCAGATGTGAAATTTTAATGAATTATTCATGAAAAAATCTCTCCTCTGAAATTTCAGTTTGCTGCTAATGCTAGTTATTAAACATTTTATTTTTCTTTATAAAACTTGATGAAGAAAATACATGTGTGCTTACTCAAAAGAAAAGGTGGGTTTTTCCTTTCATGTTTGTCTCAGGTGACAGTGTGACTTGGGACTTTATTCCTCATGGTTTTGTGGACCAAGAGGTTGATCCTGCAAGCCCCCTTTTGCATACGTCCAACACACGTCCAACCCTTCCAGCCCCCATTTAGGGCACTGCACCCAGAAGGATTTGCAGGATGAGGCCCCCACACCCCTTCTTTCATGCTTTCCCCTTTGGAGTCCAAGGAGAAAGCAAATACCCTCAATGCCCTCATGGCAAATGCTGATGGACTTTCTTGGAAAAGCGGATGAATTCTTCACATGACAGCGTCTTCCTTGCTTCCAGTGCTCAAGCCTCAAACGACCGCCCTGTCCAGACCGTCCATGGAACCGCCGCTAAAATATCTTGCAATCGGATGTGGTTGGGTTAGACCCGAGGAGAGCGACGAGACTGTCCATGAACGTGCTGGGACACGGGCGAGATGCAACCAGCTGCTCCACGCTCAGCGATGGGGGCCGGGGCCTCAGGGGATGTGACACGGGAGTCACGGGGCGGGGAAGGGAACAAAACAAAAACTTAGGACATGGCAACTTGCATTACCAGTGTGAACAACCAGCATTTTTATTGCATTTGAGAATGCTATAATGTCAGTAATTAGTACTGACTACACAACATTTTTTATTGTCTGTATCAACAGACATGGAATGATGGAATTACAGTTGATGTAAGGAATGAGTTTCTTTTATGCCTTATCAAAAAAAAAAAAAAAAATCTTGTTACTGGCAGCACATACACACAAAGCACCATGCTAACAGTCTGGACTGTACCATTTTCATCAAGGCTTATGGGTAGAAGATACTTTGTTACCTGTTCTGGGCCCATTAAAATGCAGTCATTAACTGCAAGTTCACCTCGCAAGACTAGAATACTAAATGACGTCTGAAACATCTAAAAACTCACTCTGAGTTCATTAACCAAAGGTACCAAAGGATTTCAAAAGAGTTTAAACACATTTTTTTTCCATGCTATAATGAACGTGAGATTACTGGTGATCTGAAAACTACAATAGTTCAAAATTATTTTTAAAAACTTTATATATATATATATTTATGTATATATATAAAATATCTAATGATCTGCAATATTTGTAGAACCAGAATCCCTGTCCCAGTCTCTTCCCGAAGCAGGAGCTCCAGGAGAGGGGAGGTGCAGGACCTGCAGTGGGACTCTTGCGAGTGAGAATCAAAAAAAGGTAATGTTTTTTATGGTTTTTGTGGTCACTTATTCTACATAAGCCTTGATTTTTCATTTCACTTCTAGTTGAATGCAGAAACCTAACAGGTTTTACATTTACAAACTTGGGGTTTTTTTGTGGACAAGGAAGGCTTTGACTCTCATTCCTGACAGCGATTTACCTGATACATGGTACTACTTTCATAATGTACGCTTTTCTTTGAGAAAAAAAACATGTAACAAATTGTCTTTACATCTTGGCACCTTGTAAAGTTTTTTTTTTTTTTATACAAAAGTTCAATAGTTTGACACTCCCCATTATTAATCACTACTTCACTGATAAACTTTGAAAGTGTGACCCTGGAATTCATCATGCAAAATATTTACTGCAGCAGGAGAAAAACATTTTTTTTTTTAAACGACTTTTTTTTTTTTTTCCTTTCAAATATATGAACTTTGTTTAAGACAGCCAGAAAAGGCAGTGGTAAGATAACAGAAGGGGTGGGAAAGTATCAAAAAAAACAGCTTAAACACAAAAACTGTACAAAAATGCTTCGATCAATGATAACAGGAGAAAAAAAAAAAATCTGTCAACTATGTTACAATTTAAAAGCTGAAAAAAAAAGTCAGGGATTTTCTCCCACATGTCAGCAAATGTCATCCAATATTCTTAAAGCAAGG
Organism: Strix aluco; assembly: GCF_031877795.1. NCBI lineage: Eukaryota > Metazoa > Chordata > Aves > Strigiformes > Strigidae > Strix > Strix aluco. Next base: position 8,854,007 of record NC_133941.1, read on the forward strand.
ATAACTAAATAAAATACATGTGCAGCGTATTCTGCAATTCCATTACATACAGTAGTTTTTTTTTTTTCAAAGCTATTTTTTTAGTATAGTTAATATAAAGCAGTTGCACAAAAAGCAAAAGGTGTTTTGACAAACAGGTCTGCATTTATTCCTTTTGAGGAATGATATCTAAAAAAAGGACCTTTCCACCTTTTCCTCCCTCCCCACCCTCCCCCCAAAAGACAAAGGCTCACACAGACACAGTGGGATATATATGTACAACATAATAAACCCCTCCCTAAAGAAGCAACTGTATATCCAAAGGGATACAGAATCAGAATTGTAAAAATCATAGTGAAGTTTGCTTGATGTAAAGCCTGAGATTTTCAGTTGGTTCTTCTGCAAGGCTGCGACACCTGCCAGATATGTTAAAATCTAATTTTTTATTTCTTTTTCTCTTTTTTTATTTTTTTTATTTTTGCTACAGTCTTTAGACTAAGCATGCAAGACATACAACTAAGTGCAACTGAGTGAAATGTATTTTTTATTTACTCATTCCCTAACAGTTTGGACTGAGGTATGCGTACTAACAGTTTCTCATGCTGTTATCTTTACTCATGTCTAGCTACACATGCTGAGAATGAACTAATCTACCAGATTTTTATCCCCTTCTGAATACCAAACTAACCAGCAAACCACTCAGTTTAGAAGCACAGGGCTCAATTCTCATGATCCCTGTCTGGCTACCGCCGGCACGTCACGAAGCTGCCTGGATATAATTTAAACGAAAAAAAAATGTTTCAAATGACCACAGACTGCCCTTTTTTTCTTTTCTTTTTTTTTTTTTTTTTTGTCTTTTGAAACAGAAAGCAGAGTTGAGTTTTATAAAAGTAACTGCCAATAAAATTTCTTGTACCAAAGCTTATGAGTGGACAGGAGTGTTATTTCCTTATGAAAAATGCTGACCAAAAACTAAACAAAACTGAGCAAATGTGCCAAGATCAACCAAAATTAAAGCAGTCATCCTAGCACAGTCCCGAAACAGAAGTGGCACACAATCTGTAGAACCAAAGACCAAAAAATTTTTTTTTCATTTAATTCTAGAAATACTATTATGTGGTCCAGTTAAATTGTGGGAGCTTTTCTGTTCTCTTCTGTATTTTATTAAACTGTCTCCTTTATCTGATACTCTAATTTTCCACGAAATAACTGTGTCTTTGCTTTGTCCAGCTCCCTTCTCATAGCTCCACCAGTAACACTGATTCCTAGTTTTAGCTTCAAAAGCTCTCCTCAATTCCTCTTTACAGACTTTTGTTTTGGTCACTGTAAAGAATTGCAAATAAAAAGTAACAACTTTGGTTCAGACATCTACTTGGCCTTCTAAATTTTCTAGAATAAAGGAGCAGTTTCCCTCTCAGGTTAGCAATAGCCCACATCTTGTCATTTCCCTCTAAATTCTTCAACCTCCTTTGATCAACAATAAGAGGATATTTGGCTTCATAAGATAAAGCATATAACAGAGAACATAATTTACCTTTGTGTAATATCTTTGGTAATTTTAGGAAAAAAAAGGTACAAAGAAGAATATAAATTAAGCTCTGAAAGGCTTTCTGAAATAATAAAAAAGCTACAGTCCTACATAAATAAATGAGTGACGGAAAAGTGGTTGCAGAATGAAAATGTTTAGGTGTTTGGTGACCGAGGTTTACTGACCTATCGCAACAAATTTTGTATGTCATGTTTGCTTTGAAGAGCCTTGCCAGTTTTGCCTAACAAGCCCCGGCGCGAATTCTCTCCTAGATCTCCCGTCTCCTACGGCGAGGTTTCCATACTGGCTGGTGTGATATTGCATAACAATCTTAACTGCAGTACTGGATTTGCACAGCTGAAAATTAACACTTTAGCATTAGTGGGGCTCCGTCCTTATTAACTCCCATAACAAGTTCAATCTGAAATCTAATTTGTATTCAAACAGATTAATGCCACCAAGCAATCCTGAACTGATGTTTAACCGTGAAACATCACCACGTACAATAACAATTTAATGAAGTCATCTTACCAACCACTATTTGCAAATGCAAATGCAAAATGAAAAAAAAATAAAAATTGTAATAATAAATGTATAGGTGCCCATCTCGGTAATCTTAGATATTCCAGAAAGATTTGTTGACCCATTAGAACTCGTGTTAAACAACCGAGAACCTGCCACTGTACTATTCATCCTCTAATAAAAGTGAACTCTGTTGGTGCTGCATACATTTCTTTGTGCTGTTCAATTTTGTGGCATTTGCTAATATTCACTGTTGCTGCCAAAAAAAATCAAAAAAAAATCAAAAAACCCAAACCAAAAAAAAAATATATTAAAAATACTGCTTTGTGGAATGAATCTGTGTTGCTTCCTACAGTGTTTCTATGTTCATCTGTCATTCATTCTCATTCTTGCAGTACTTCGTTCCTCTCTCTCTGTTGGACAACCCTTCCACATGTATAGTGCAGCATTTGGGACCTTTTCAAAAAACAACAACAAAAAAAAGGAGACACCGAAATGGAATGTTTTCCATAGCTAAAGAAAACATGGTGGCATCTGAAGGAAACTGGAATGAATGACAGAAAAAACTACAAACAATTCAATGACATTCAGCTTCGTATAATAAAAACACCTATTAACATTCATCACAAAGTACAGAAAACGTTGAAGCCTCCGAGAGGCCCTGGGCCCAGATGAGGCCTGAGGTCAGAACTTAAAATGGTAGAGGAGAAGTGGGGCGGGGGAATAAAAGCAATACATTAAAAAGTTTGGGATAATTTTTTCTTTTAACCCCTCCCCGATATACACGCTCACACGCACACACACATATCCACACACGTGCACACACAGGCCTTCCCCATCCCAAATGGAAGCAAAAAAAAAAAAAAAAAAAGAAACCAACCAAAAAAACAAAAAAAAAAAAATGGAGTAAAGGCAGTGATAATCAACATGCAGTACTGTGCAAATATGTTGTCCATTGGAATCCTTAAAATCTGGGCAAAGACTTGATCTGCAGTTCAGGTGTACATGCTCAGTTTGATGTCCTCAAGTGTCCAAAATTGGCAGGACCTGCAGTCCACAGCTGGCTGCTAAATGCAAGTGAATCAGTTTAGCAAATTTACAACACTGATGTTGACTGTAAGAGAGGAAAATCCCAAGTACCAAACAAGTCCATCCAATGCACAGAGTACAAATTCCTTTTTTCAACAAAAAGTAGAAAAATCAAAAATACTCCCAAATGGGATACTTGATGGCACTAAGAGTTAACATATTTCATAGTTGTCAAAGTGGACTGAGAATCCTCCAGACTGTACAATAATGGAGAGATTTCACAGCTAAGTTTGACGTGTTCTTCCAATCTTCATTCTCAGGATAATGATGTCAGACATACTCATTCTATGTCCTCATTTACAGGTTCATCTTCATAATCTCTGTCGTGATCGAAATCTGGACTGTGGTTGGCTGTTGTCACTAAGGATAGCGGGCCTTCATTTTCATCTGGATCTAACGGTTCTTCTTTGACATGCACAGGGTGCCTGGAAAAACAAAAACACGGTCAATCAGCAAGTTGCTCATTAAAAAACCAGTTTTGACAGTTCAGGTGGTTTGAGGAGAAAGGCAAAGTGGTTTGGGGGTTCAGACTCGGTGTGCCAGGTCTCAGAGCTCCAGGTCACCAAAAAGACCCTCATCTTCTGCGCCGGCCACTGAAGCCAAGCGAAGGCTACGCTGGGCAGGCAGAGCTCAACTTCCCTGGGAAAACACTCTGGGAGGAGCACCTCAAAAGGGTTTCCGTCTTGGGATTGAGAGAAAATGCTCTCAGCTGACATATTAAGTTGATTAATACAATCTTTGGATAAATAAGCGGAATAAGCATCCGAACGGCAAAGCAGCAGTTTGTCAGCCCACCGAGCCGGCGGAGGCTGGGCTAATCATCGCTCGCTGTGTGTGCGGCGTCTCTCGTTAACATGCAGAACCTGTGAGACAACTCTCCAGAGGACGACCCCAAGTGAGGTTCTATCATTAATCAACTTCAAGCAAACACAGCAAAGAGACACCATGATACATGCTTTAAACTCCAAATTAATGCATATTTTTACAAACTGTCAATAAGGGAAGAAAAGCCCTGCCAGGAAACACAAACAGAGAGGAAAAGGCTCGCTCAACACAACAATATGATAAGAAAGCACAGTCCTAACGAGAATAATAACACTGTCAGCTGTAAACAAGGCAGAACATGATCCCCAGCTCATGGTGGGCACAAGGATGTACTAAAGAGATGAGATCTGCCAAATTTCTCATTACAGCATAGCACATGAATAACCCGCAGGGGAACGGGGCTTGGTCATTCAAAACGGGTATGATAACAATTGAAAAATGTTGTTCGTAAATCATATTTACAACAAATCCTATACAAATACAAATTACCTTTTTTTTCCTCTCTTTTTTTTTTTTTGTTCGGCAGCTTTTGAAATGTAAAATAGCCATGTGAGTCAATAGTGTCTTGTTGGTGGGACTTTATAGGAAAGTAGGATTTTATTGACATTACCAAGTATTAATAATGCGACACAGCAATGGAGACCCTGTTTGCTTCCTAAATAATTGATGTTGTAGGCAATCCCTTAAAATAAAGTGTTAATGAGTTCAAGTCCCACTCTGTCTCTCATTGAGTTGATATCCACCTCCTAGAGTCTTGTTTTTCCTCCATGCGGGCTGATTTAACCCTTTCATGTAGGCTACGTGAAAACACAATCTGAAGCACAAACCTTCATTGTAAGAACTTTTTCTCTCCTTGCGCAGCTTTGCTTTAAAATGAATGATTTAAAATAGCTGCATTTTATGTTATGTTTTGTGTGGACAGGAAAAACAATACTGTTTGTACTCTGTTGCACTGATGGACAGCAACAATAAATCACCAAACAGGGAAAATGTACTCGGTATTCGCGTACAAGCCAAAGGTAACCCTGCTTACTTCAAGTGACCTGTGTGAACCACTTGTACCCTTGTACAGTCTGCAAAGCCGTACCACACCCTGTTTATTTATTTCGGCTTGAGCCTAGACCAGTTTAGGAAGCAGCTAATTCGCTGACTACAGACATTTCTAATGTGAGCTGTGTATGCCTTTCAAGCCTCTGCATATTTCAACTTCTTGAGCTGTAAAGTGTTAGATCAATACTTAAGTATTAACTGCACCTTCCAACCCATCCAACAAAGAAGCAGCAGGGAGAAGTGATGCAGTATCCACGTACACACACCTTTTCCCTTCAAATTCACAAATATCTGTCCTATCAACACATCCCTGGGAGCAAAGAGGCTCCTCTGCATGTCGTATAATTTTCGCAAAAATTACAAGGAGAGGGACACTGCTTATACAATTTTGACTTAACTATTGAAAAAGGAGGGGTAAAAAAAAGACTGGCAGGAGACAATTCAAGTATCACAGATTACAAATTAGCATAAGCATATATAAAGTCTCGCAAGCGGGTTGTCATCTCAGAGGTGTGCATGTGCTAACCATCCCAGTGGCTTGTGGCCCTAGCGAACGTGAAACCATGCTGATTATCTGCAACTAGAAAAACGTATATTGTGAATAGGCTGTGAGGCCCCTCGCTTGGGAGAAAACGTGAAATGAAAAACAGAAAAAAGGGGAAAGAGCAGCTATACATAGAGACTGATAAAACGTGTGCTACTTGGCCTTTATGGCAGTGATCTTTTTTAACTGGTGTTTTAATTTAAAAGTCTTGCTTGTTGGCTTTCTGATTTTGATGCTGCTGCTGGGCTTTTTTTTTTTTTTTAAATTAAAAAAAAGTATTATTTTTGAAAATGCAGATGAGAAATTTTTGAAGGAGAGAGGAGAATACGCATCGTGTGCAGCAGAGGTGGCCTTGGCACATGGACAGGAGTTTCTCCGAAGGCTGCTCAGGGGCCACATCTCCGTGTCCCTCCCTGCACCACTTTGCACTTGGCCAGAGGACAGATCTGAATGGGTGCCAACAGGTAATATAGGTACCTACTGGGCTTGCAACCACCTGAAATGCTGTGAAAGCTCCTTCAAAGGTCCCTGAACCTTTCTAAAGCAAACTCTGCCCTCCTTCTGGTTTTGTTATGAAAGCAGGTGAAACCAGGTGGTTTTAACTGAGTTTCTCTCTGAGGTTTGGTGTGGTTCCCAGAAGTCAAAAAACCAAAACTTCAGGAGTGAAAAGCAAAGCAAGCACCAAGTTATGAAAAGGGCTGCTCGACCCCAAGCGAGACAAAGCCGGAGAGGCCACAAAGCCACGGGGAGGCACAGCCATGCCAGCCTCCTCCAGCAGCTCACGTGTTGGACAAACATCAGACAGCCAGCTTGGCAAAAACTCCATCCCCCAAATTAGGAGGGTTATCTGGGTAATACAACCCCCCTGAGGAGAGATCGGCATGGAAAACAACAAAAAAATTCAACTCCTTGTGTACTCTCTCAGTTGTAACCACAAAGTGGTGTGTGAGGAGGAAACCTTACTGAATCCGTGATTTTGCTCAAACATTTCAGAGCAACTGAAATAAATAAACTTAAATAAGCTCAAGGGCAAAGGGAGACTTTCATATCTCTCAAGAAAGTCTGCATCTTTATTTACCACCTCACCAAACCCCCAAACTCGGGAAGGAAAACTTCCTTTACAGACTGAAGAATTCAGTCTCTTGAATTACAGAAAAGGTAAATGCTGGACTAGGCACAAATGGCGGGGGGGGGGGGGGGGGGGGGGGAAGAAATTAAAAAAAGAAAAAAGAAAGGGTTTCCCATTTCTGTTTTTATAGTAGCAGAATTTCAGCACATTCCTTTTAAGTAGATGCCTAAGAGTCCAGAAGGGGTTAACAATAAATAACCTTGCTGAACACAGATTCCCCTTCTTTTCACATCTGAGTAATTCTTTTGTTTGTCCACTCTGGGAACAGAGGAGTTTTTAATAAAGCTGACTGTTGTTTAAAGCCACTGAGTTCTGGTGGTGCACACAGCATGTAGTAGTTTGCTTTGTGGCTACCTTTGGAGCATATCAGGATGAAAGTGTTATGTCCCCAAGCTGTAATTATGCGACTACTTTCTAGTGTTTCAAAAGGAGGGAGAGAGAAGGAAAAAAAAAAACCCACCCTAGCTGTGGTTCAATGTGTCATAAAAAGGAAACGAATGAGCGGTAATAAGACTTCAGCTAAAGTGTTAGACTTCTTAGCTGTCATGTTAACAAGGTCCTTTAAACCTTACAATAAAGTTTAAAGCTTGATTTATTCTAATATACTGAAATTGTTTAAAAAATAATTTGCATTATGACAAGGAAATCTGTTCTGAGAAAAAAAAAAAAGAGCATGTCATTAACAAAGCAGGCTTATGGAAAATAAGAGGTTGCACAGTGTCTGGAAATTTGCTGTTGACTCATGATTTTATTTAGTAAACAGGGTAAACCCCTCGACATGCGAATGGTGTTCTGGCTTTAGATCCCTTCAAACTACTTCGAAACACCATTTTAATGGGGAAGCTCAGAGGCTGGTATTGGAACATCACCCAGCCATATTTTACTTAAGCAAAAAGAAATGTTCAGCAGAGAACACATATATTATCAATTCTGAGAAAATGAAAACACTCAGGAAACAATCATTTCCATATTACAACAGAAAATTGGATTTTCTGGTGAATAATGAAAATGAGGCATCCCTCCCCCCGACCTCCTCTCTCTCCAGTATTTGTTCTGTGCCCCTCACCTTGGTATCAATGTGCTAAGAGATGATTATTAAGTGCAACAAAGGCCACGGCTATGCACAGTTCTGGAAGATGTCCTAGCCTGTTTCAACTCGGTTATTTTTCCCTCCTCGCAGTCTCTTCAAAGACAACGAAACCTTAGGTGAAATGAGAAGTGCATGAACTACACTAGCCTTGAACTTGCAAAAAAATAATTACTTGGATTAACGCAACATCATAAACGTTCATCCCTGTCTGTTAGGCCAGGAGAAACCCTTGGGAGAAGTCTTGTTTCTGGAGAAAAGCCGCGTCCCTCCACTCCTCCTTCACGCCGGCCCTACGTGGTCACGGGCAGAGGATAACAAATTGTGACTAAAACTGCCTCAAGATGAATCCGTTTGTGAGAGATGGAAAGTGTGTCATGCAACGCTACTTTGGGAGAGATAATTAATACTGCACAAACAATCACTGCAAAAGCTAAACACATTATTTGACTGTTTTGAAGTAAATGGTAAAAGACAATGTTTAAATTAATTATTAATTAAAAATGAATGTTGCCATCTTTAAAGATTTTTTTTCAAAGCACTCTGTGCACTGATTTAAAATGCTGCAATATCAAAGTATGCCGAGCCTCAGATTCCTTCGTGCCCCCTCCCCTCTGACAACACATTATGCAGGTGGGAAACTTTTTTGTCATTAAATGCTAATTAGTTTCACAACTAATTACTATCATGGTATTAGGTTAATGTTTTTCTACTTTTTGATTTAGACTTACTTTTGTAAATCCCTTATTCAAATCACTTTGAAGTAAAAGACTACAAATTAGTTCTCTTTTTAATGCGTAATGTGAGCCGTGGCAAGTCAGCCAGTAATTTTAAGGAACAGGCAGAAGAAAGGCAGCGTGGCTCTCGCGCGCGGTCACTCGCACAGGTAGCCAACCGCTCCGCAGAGTTTTTAGAGAACTACAAGAGTTATAAACTCCGGCTTTCTCACCAGCTGCCAATTACCCGCTATGTAATTTGAGGGGAGGGGGGAGTTTACAGCTTTGCGAACTCACTCCGTCACCCCATAAATACTGAACACACCCATCGGGGCATCACACCCTTCCTGCCTTACCCTTTCCTGTGCCAGCTCGCTGCCCGGGTGCCATTCACGTTGAGCAGGGACAGCGATCCCCCATTACTTCATGTGGTTATATATGCACTCATTATACTGCCGTCTGTTGCTATAATGCTCCTATTAATTTTCCTTTTGGTATTTTAAGAGCAATCTATAAATCATGCAGACCTTCACATGTGCCATCGTTAATGCTTAGCAAGACCATCGTGCGTTGAGTGGTTTGGTTTTTTTTAGACCCGCCAAACAAGCCCATTTCCCAGCTCTGCCCCACTGGCTGTGCTTGTCACATGGACCAAAGGGGAGAGAAATCACATGTTTTTCTCCAAGAAACGCAGCTGCCTATGAGGTTTTGCAAGGTTTAAAGAAGAGAATTGCAAACAAGTTAACAATTTTATAGCTCTGTGTGCTTGTCGGACTGGATTGAGCTGATCGGTTTTATGTGGAGATTGGGAAATGGCCCTTTTATGTTCTAATCACCCTAAGCATGTCCCCCGACGGAGATGTCTGCTCTCGCTGCTCCATCCATGGAACTCAGGAACCAACCACGAAGGTCTCCAGAGTCACACTTCGGCAGACAGCAAGACAACACCTAGAGCCACGCACGCGCCTCTGCCGTACTTACATTGCTTGCATAGGGGAACGTCCTGGACTACTGTCACTCCCGTTACTGTTCGTATGCTCCATTGCACCGTTAAGCTCTTCCCTCATCGCGTTGGCTAAATTGCCCAGAGTGGGATTTCCCATGGAAGCAGTAGTGTATAGAGGTATACTGTTCTCAGCCATTGAAGCCTGCCAAGGACACAAACAAATATATTAAGAGCCGTGACTAACGTTTTTATACATTGCACAACACATTCACTTATTCCAAAACATTCTCCACATTTACATTATTTGCAATTACTGGTTTTTTCAATATTGTGCTTTCTGATAGGTATTACCCTGACTCCACCAAGGGAAATTTAACATCATTTACATCTGGGTTTAAGCATTCAGAGCTGTATTGGCTTGTGACAGGACGGAGCTTTCCATTCCCTATTTGGAATTACACCCCCTGGAAAAAATAAAATGTCCTTTTCCTACTTCCATTTTGCAAAATTATGTTTGGGGCTTTGGGTTTTTTTGCGGCTTAGGTCTGGGTTTGGGTTTTGTTTTTAATGAAATGAGGAAAAAATTAGAAGTTGCTCAGCTGATAACTCCTTCCTACCAGAGCAAACAGGCAGCCAGCAGGAGGGCAGCGTTACCAACTTTGGTTTTTCTTGTGATACAAGTGCAAAGCTGCGGTTAGCCCTAACTGGTACAGTCCGAGTTGCACTGAGCTACCTGAGAGCTGAACCAGTCCATGTGAAATTTTTTAAGCCTCAGCACCGCAGCTCTTACCTCAGCTATTACAGATCTGACCATTTCATTTCAATTTTTCCTCGTTCTAAAGAAATACCACGCAGAGGCACACTGGAGTTAACTTTCTAAATGGAAATCTTTGTAGGAAGAGAATGAGCTGTTAAATATTTTCCTTCTGATTCCCACCGTTCTGCCTGCTAATATTTACTGTGTGTCAGCATTAGCTCATGTTGACGGCACAGTCCTGTGCCCGGTGCGGCAGCGGTGGGAGCGCAGAAGCCCCGAGCCCCGGAGGAGCCGGGTGTTTGGCGGGGATGGGATGCACAGCTTTCCAAGGCCGTAGCGCCCAGGGACTTGAAGGACATTTAACCATTTCACCCATCCCAGCTGGATCCGGCTGACATCATCCGCAGCTCTCTGAGCCGTGTCAGCGCCGGAGAGCCACAGACACTGGCTCGGCAGCGCTCGACCTGCTCCGGGGGGAGGTCAGCCGGCTGCGGCGGCAGAGCCAAAAAAATCCATCAGGCTCTGGGTCTGCATGATGCAAACCCTGCCCGTGGGAGGGGAATTCATGCAAACGTACTCCCCACCAAACGCTCTCGTCTGCTCCTAATTTGTGGGACAAAACTCCTTGCTTGTTGCCATCTGAGTTGGCAGAGTTGTTCCCAGGCGAGCACAGCCAGAGACCAGGGTGGGGGGGAGATGGGATGGGAAGGGGAGGCACAACCAGCCCTGACTGCAGCATCTTCAGGAGCACGGCCCCTTTTATTCTTCCTTACGTTGACCTCTCCATGTGCAGCCCTACGTGTCACACGTGATTACAAAAGCTATTCTAACGGGGAGGATTATTTTTATCTTCTTGATTCAACAACCGGCAAACTCATTGTGATTAAGGGATGCAAAGAATGGTTCACATTTCCTGCACTTGGCAAAATAATGACTCAAGTTCTTCACCCGTAGTGATAACTTGTAATTGCAGTAAAGCAATTTACTGGGGGAGAGGTGGGACACAAGGAGTATCTGCTATAAAGATAATAATAGGGGAGGTGGGTGTTTTGGGAGCCCCCGGCGACCCGTTGGGAAAAGAGAGCGCTGGTGAGAGCTGGAGTCCCCGTACCTTCCACACACAGAGGGGGGAGAGAGCTGCTTCTTCTCCCTGGCCGCGAGGGAAAACAGATGGAGGAGATGTCAGAGGGGTCTGGGTGAAGGAGAGGGGCGGCTCTGCCACCCCACAGGAAAAGAAAAACACAGCCCCGCATCCTGGCGGCACACCGCACCGACCCTCGGCCTGCAGAGAGGCGGCCGCTGTGCTCACAGGGATGTGCAAAGAGCTGGTCTTTGCAGATGCCTGCAAAAGCTGGGGGAACTTGCTCATTAGTTATTAATTAGACTGAACGTAGGCACTGCCAGGTAAAGTGGCCTTGTGTCCTAGGAGGAAGGTTATTGCCCAAGCAAGGGCCGAGCTGCCCACACGGCACTGGCCACCTGCACGGCTTCACCCAAACCCCCGTACAGCACCCGAGCACCCGCCAGGATTCTGCCTCCAAAATCCAGCGGGGCGGGGGGTGAGGGGGAGAGGACTGAGGAACTTGCTGGTGTATTTTCGACCTAAACGAGGACCTGTCTCAGTGCAATGAATATTGCTCCCCCCCATTTATTACAGGGAGCACACAAGCGGTAGTAAATCTGGCCCAGGCTCTTCTCTCCTTCAACTCGGTTCACACGATGCTATGGAGGGGCATGAGTACGTGCCACTTCCAGGAAAAGTGGGAAATGGAAACAGTTTGGAGGTTATCACAGAAGACAAGAATGGATGGAGATGACGACAACGACACGTGTTTCAGAAATAAAACACGAACAGTTCCGTATGATAAGCATATTAATTGAAATTAGTCACATAGTTAACAATGTGAAGAAATGCAAGATCATTTCATTTTTGCCTTTCAGCCTCATGAATGTAAAATGTGCTTGTAATCTTAATACTATTCAAGAGACAAAGCAGTCTTTAAAAATCACACTTCACAAGACTCAAGGGAAAATAAGTTACTAATGAATGGTATTTACAGTTGCTTCATTTAAACATGCTTTCCTTTGCTTTTCAGAAGTTACTGCACAAACTCAAATAATTAGAAGAAATGCAGAACATTGCTTTTCTCCTAATAATCTGTTTCTTGGTTCTGAAAAGAGAAGTCTGCTAAACCTTGCAGAAAACACGGCTGCCCAAGCAAATAAACACGGCCATCAGGGAACTTCTCGAGAAGCGACCCTCAACAAACAACCGGGGTGCAACCACGCGCGGTGTTGCCTCCCGGATTAATTCACACGGTGTGGAACAGGCTTGAACCCCCACACAAACACATCCTCCCCTGCAAACTCAGGGCACGGTAATGCATTCGTGGTTCATATAGCAAATACTGACTTTACCTGGGGTTTTTGAGAGAGACTTAGGAATCTGTAGAGAGGGGATAAAAAATGCCACCCTGATATACAGCACATGAAAAAGGGCTGGAGACGCGCACACTTCCAGACTGCAAGTTATTAATTGTGCACCGACACTTTGTGTATTTCTACATCGTGAAAAAACAGAATTTTTGTCTTACATTTACAGTACAGTTTAAACCAATGAAAAAATATCTTTTTTTTTTTCTATAGGAATCGCGACATTTATTTTTTACCAACAATAGGAAGCTATGCAAAAATAGCCCTTAAAAGAAAAGGGGGAAAAATGATCTGCTTTCTCTTTAAACCCATGAACAATAGAAGGTCACGTGCTGCAGTATCCTATCATTCAGCACATTAATAGCTGTGCTAGAGTAATTACACTTGTGGTATTTTTGCCTCAAGTGAAATTCTGAAATAAGAGGATGGAAATTATGATACTGCTGATAAATATTAATAAGTGAACTTTTAATTTTTTTGCCACAATATTCAAAATGCTAAGCATCTAGCTAATGCTGAAGCAGCCTGATATGTGTTTGCCTCCAGGGACTATGATGCTTTATGCACTTAAGAAAAAAGTTTAACGGAATTAAAATTTAATATCTAATTAGAGCAAGGCTAATATATTTTGAAATGAGTGGGGAAGACACACGCCTCTGTTGCATATTTGCTACAGTCGTTAATCTTACCTGTAAAGCAGCATTGAGAGGTGTGCAGTAGGTGTGGCTGGTCTGTATGTTTTTAATAAGAGAAGGGTTACTGCATAAGAAAAACATAAAAAGGAGAGTTAAATGCAACCAACTTCTGTGCAAGCGTTTCAAGCATGTAATGCTTCCTCCCACACCAGAAAACTAGAGCTGAGACTGTTTTTCCACACAAGTTCTCTTTCGTTTCTCTTTTTTTTTTTTTTTTTAATTTAAAGAAAATAGCTGAGTTTTCGGCTATGGTTATCATATTTGCCTTTACTAAATAAGGAACATCATTATCTCTCGACGTTACCTCGCCATGTGTTCTACTACCCTGTGTTAGTAGCACATCTTGGCATCTCTGCTCATTTTAGCTGTGTTCAGGAGAAATTCTCCAATATTCGTCGTGTCTGGGAGCCAGTTACCATGTAACGGTCCATCAAGAGGAGGCTATGATCAAAAGCATCACGGGACATTTTAAATACTACTTCATGCAAATTATTCTCCAAGTTGCTGGCAGCGGAGTCCCTCGCAATGGAGCGGGGGACCGCGATGCGAGAGGATTTGAGCCGTGTTATTTCCTGCCAGGCAAATGGCCCCAGCAAGGGGCTGCCTACACCATCGCCCCAAACAGTTTGGGGTTGTGGGCAGGGAAACAGAATGGCAGGTACTGCTGCACCGCAGTGAAGTGGTTTGGACCATGCACAACAACACGCTGCCCTAAAGGCCATTTTAAGAAAAAATATTCTGGTGTACTATTTTGGACCCTTACTTTAGTCATCTTAACTTTATATAAGGGGCCAGATTTGAGGAAAATGAATGCCAAGCATTTCCGCTCTCTCTTTAATGGGCATCCAAGTATCACTGGTTCCATCAGAGAAGAAAATAATTTTTTTTTAAAAATCATCATATTCAAACTAGAGTGCCAATGCAAAAAATCTCCAAAAAGTTTTATCGCTCACTGGGCATATTTATTTTTTTCATGAGGGAATAAGCCCTGTGAGAAGAGTCTTAACTGAACCCCTCCCACAGGGACCAGCAAGGATCAGTTGTCCTGGAGAGATGGCCTTCGAGTAAAGGTCAAAGAAAATTGCTTTGGGAACCCCAGGAATATTTGTGCGTGGTTGCTGTAGACACAGGATGGCCTGTTGATCATAATCTTTACAGCTGGTCTCACTGCACTCTCAAAGTTTTTAAAGTTAATTCAGCATTTCTGTTTTATAAGCATTTTACTCTATTTCTGATTAAGAGCTGCAAAACAGAGCATACACTGAAAGCAAAGGAAAATATCAGAATTAAAACTTATCTGAAGCCTTTCCTGGCATATACCTGTTTTCCTGACAGGTCTACAGCAGCATATCTGCACTAGCACGGATAATTATTTTAGTCTACCTTGCACTATAAACAAATGCTATAACAAACATGTCAAAGTAGAGTTATTACTACAGGCATTTGGATTATCAGAGCAGGACACACAAAATACACATAACAACCAAAAATTTAGTTTCTTTAGCAGCAAAGGTGATGTCACTATTTCGTGAAATGCAAGTCTACATGAGATGGGTAAATCATGCAAAGCAAAGCAACAGCAGAAAAAAAAAATTAAAGCAAGTAAAAGCTCTTACTGTGCAACAAGCTCGCCAAAGTTTTCATCAGGGCAGTATTTTCGAGGACGGCCTCGTTGAATATGACGGCCACGTTTAAACTCTTCATCATCAACAGTCCAAAAGGACCCAAACTCATCCTCTACTCTGATAAAGCACTTATGCAGTGAGAGGTTGGTGCGAATGGCACCCTGGGACAAGAGCAGCAGCAAAGGAGATGAAGTGGAAACAAAGGGACACGGGATCGGGGACAGAACAGACATCAAATACAGGGAAAAGGAAAAAGAAAATAAAATGCAATAAGCATAAGCAAATGGTTTGTGAGGGTTAATATGCATTGCCACCTAAAAGCTACTAGCATGTGATGCAACAAACACCAAGCAAGCAGGGTCAGGGTACTGGTGGGCATACAAACAGTAGTGATGAGATGTTTGTCTTGGTTTCCCTTAACTGAAACAATGCGAAACCACCTGTGGTTGGTCTAACACCAGCTAGCAGCCAAAAGCCTCTACGTTAAACTGTAAGCATGATCCAAGCTAGGCTAAGAAGTTCAAACATGGTGGACATACCCACTGATCTTTTGTGGCCTTCGTTTTTGGAACTCTAGTTCATCCACTGTCCATACTGCCCCTTTAACGTTTTCTACTCGCACAAAACACTTGTGAAGACTAAGATTATGACGCACTGCATTCTGCAGCAAGTATAAAAGAGAAAACATTCAAAAACTTTCTATGAGAAAATGCTCATCATTGTCCAAGAACAGCAGCACAGTCAGCTTGACAGTCCTCATTTTGCAATGTTAAGCCCCTTCCCCTCCCCACACCCGCTTGCTTTCCCCGGCTCTTTACATCTTATTTTGCAAAGACAAAATAAATATGAAAGCTTAAACCCAAGATTAAAAATTCAAGTTATTCTTATCAATTATTCCCAGTGTGAATGAGAACAGCCATCATTTTAAGCATGCACATAATACAGCACATTTCATACAGAACACAAGAGGAACATTGCTTAGATATTTTCAAAACAAATATATACGCTCTGCAAAGAGAAACTTCTCCTCTCCTGGAAAAGAAAGCAGTTAGAAAGAACAGAAAGGATTTCACAGAAGTACAGACAGCTCAATTTAGCAGAGAGGCACTGGAGCTGGTGTTGCTGCGGTTTCCCACAGCTGGGCTAATGCGAATCAGGTGCTGAACCTCCATCCACACCCACGGCACGGACCAGGGGCTCGGGGGCTCGGCAGCACCCCACCGGCCAGCACGGCACCGACTCCTGCCTCCACGGCTTGCTCTTATATGGAAGTTGGCTCCTATTTCTGGCAGACTACTGTACTGACTGATCTGAGCCTCTGCCAAGTGAAAACATGAGGAGGGCTCTCTGAAACAAAGTGATAATATCCCCACAGCTCATCACCCAGAGGGACCTGTGCTCATGGCATCCGATGCTCAGATGTCCTCTCTGCAGCTCGGCGCTGGGGAAGGATGAGCCCCACCAACCCCTTCGACGTGCTCGGACCTTTGCTGCAGCCAGACATACTGAGACACCTCACTTTGTCACGGCAAGCTGTGGCTTTTCTGTCCCTGTTCCCTCTGAAATGTTGCCGAGAGCCTTGTTATTCCTCAAATGGAGTGCCATGCTCCTTCCCCGTTTTGTGAGTTTTCTGAGCAAATCCCCTACTACAAAGCCACTCGGATTTGTACATGGAGCTTGTCCCCAGCACTGCTGAAAGGGGCTTGGTAAACAGGGAAAACAGAAGAAGCCATTTGCTGAAAATATGCAGGCGAACAAACTCCATCCATCATCACTGGCACCATTGATTTAGTCAATCTGGTTGACTCGTTAGCAGGCACAATGCCAGCCAAACACATGGCCTGGGTCTAGGCAACCAAGAGACTACAATTTTTTTTCCCTTCCCTCGTCGTCTTTTTTTTTTTTTTTTTTTTTTTAATGAACATCGGGTCTGGATGGTGAAAGGGAGCTCTAATCATGAATGTCTAAATCACTGTGCAAACAAAGGGTACGCACAGTACATTTGTCATGTAAATTAAGAGGCAGTGGTGTGTGTGTGCCTGGGAGGGGAAGGCTAAGAGTCTTTTGCTACTTTTCCATTTCTCTGCAATCGGTAGCACAGTCCCCACACTCCCGGCCCTGGTACAGGGGAAGATCCAGGGCTTGAACTGCCTTTGCTCAGCAGATGCTTGAGCGCAAATGTGTCTCCTCTGGCTGTAGGTGCCTGATCCCGGCACTTTGGCTTTTCCACACTGATCTGCTTGTGAACTGGTGGAAAAACAAACTTTGAATATGCTTTTCCTCTCAGCAAGGCAGAAATCTAGCAGAAAGTCAACCTGTCCATCAGGGTTGTTTCCTTCTTCCCTTACCTTCTTCTGTTCTTATTTTTTAATGATTTTTTTTTTCCCTCCCACCTCTTCCAGATTTCACTACTTTTGAAATTTTTGGCAAAATCCCTGAATTTGAGGTGAAGGAAAAACATGCAAACGCCCCACACCTTTTGGGCTAAAATCAGCCAGCTCAGCAACCGTTGGTGGGTGCCGCGTTAGTGCAACCCGACACAGGGCTGCCGGCCCACATCTGGGTAACTCAGGCAGTTTCCTGTGAAAATGGGAACACTGTCAAGTCTGGAGCAAAATGTAAGAATAATAACGCTGTTTCCCCCAGTGAAAGCTGATCTTGTAGTTCATACAGCAGTTGATCAAACGCATACAGCAAAGTTCAGCGAAGGGAGTCCTCGGAGTTTGTAAACAGTCTCTAAATACATGGTTGAGGAGAAATATTTGTGTTCTTCTTTAAATAAATTTTATGCCGGAGAAATACTTTACAGTCTGTTCTTGTTCTCTTGAAGTCAATGTGCAACTGATGTTCAAGGCTGCTGGATTGGGCTCTTGCTGGATATGTTGAGACAGACAAGTTGAATATTTGCAAGATGTCCATGAAGTGTTGCCTTCACTTTCTATTTTCCATGTGATCACTTATTTAAGGAATTCATGGCAGAAAAAAAAATTGTTTTGTTTCCCCTGCCTCTGGATACTTGCTATCTAACAGTTTTATTTGAACAATACCCCAACGTTTTGGAGCCACACCTGCAGTTTGTGCCTCATGGCTGCAACTCAGTGCCAGCAAATTACTCCAAAAAATAAAAGCAAACAGACATTGCCTCTGATCTGTCAGAACCAGTTCACAGTGCTCCCCCAGCAATCAGCTTAACAGAAAAATTAGGAGCTATTATTGTAAGATTATATATTTACCTTGTTAAAAATATTTGTATGCAAGCCACTTTTGCAGAAAAATTACCCTGAACATGCTTGAATGTAGTAAATGAAAGGGTTTGTTATTTTAATAAGTGCTCAGGCTCTGCTGGTACTGCATTTTGGGAAAGAGGTTCATTTTTTAAAGGTCTTTATTCCTGCACTCTGTGTTTTTGAAAGAGGGCTCAGGAAAGCTTGCCCACACCAAACCCTGACCCTAAACTTGGGGAACACTGACCCAAACGCCCCCTAAGCATAAGCCGAAGGTGAACGCAAATCAGCACGTATATATTCAAATTATTCAGATTCTGCAATTAGCCCCTTGTGCTTGTTCTGCGCCCCGTGGGCTTCCCGTCATGCCAATCCAGAGCTGCATTTTCATCCCTGCTGTTCCCGAAGGCTGGCATAAATCTGCGCAGTCTTCAGCACGAAAACCTGCATTACTTCAATCGGTTGCCGATTTTGCTAGCACTGGTGGAACCTGGGGGGAAGCTTTTCTTTCTTCCCTGTTAAGTGAAGCAGGACCTGGACACCTCAACTAGGTCAAAGTGTCCAAGAAGGGTCTCCCAACAGTACTTGCCTCCTCGGGACACACCTTGCCCTTCTGCAAGCCCAGCAGCTGCCGCAGCTCAGCCTCTCTCCTCCTCTGCTGAAGCACACTGTCAGTGCACGTGGATTTTACATGATGCACAGAGCTGATACCTAAAACTAGCCTCGCAGGAGATACGGCCAGGACTGCCTGCTGCCTTCTTTCACTCCCCCCTCTGCTTCCCTTCGCTGCTGGAATTAAATAGGATTTTTACTTCAGCACCCACACCTGCAGCTGCTGAAAAGTCCTATTGGAACCACTCCAGCAGCAAAAGACAGGCAGGTCTAAAAGGATCTTAAATCAAGGAAAGTTAATTTCCTTTCTGGATAGTAAGGAAGCTGCAAAGTGAAACACTGCTCATGTTTTCCAACTGCAGTGAAGAATCAAAGCAGCAATCACAGAGACTTTTCCTAAACGCTTCTGGACCAAAGTTGAAAATGCACAAAATTGTGCTGGGATCTGAATTAAAAGCAAAACATGCTACTAAAACCCAAGCTAACTTCCAAGGACCATTTTTAGCTCGAGACAGGACAAACAGAAAGAGCTGATGAAACAGCATATATGGGATATACTCAATCCTACCTGGTCATTTGAAGTTGTTTGAGAGCAACAGAGTTGTGTAGATTAAGAGAGGTTCAAAGTACCAGGGGTGCAATTTTTACAGCGATACAAGATCCTGTTATTTAATTCATTGATCTGTAATTGCACCAGTTTCAGAAGCCAGCATGTCTATTATAATGCTATATATAAGGGAAGGAGCGGCCCCCTCCCAAATAAAATAAAATTAACTCCCCAGACCTCTTATCTAACAATATCTGAGACAGTTATGGTAGGAAATTGAAGTGCAAATAACAGGTTTATTTCTGTTAAACACATTCCTTATTGTGGGGCTTGCTTCTTGCATATTATGTTCAGTAAGCTTCTGTGTGAGATTAAAAAAAAGAAAGGAAGTTTATAACAGATCTGTTTATGTAGTTAAGAGTCAACTGACTGAGGAAAGAAATCCACTGATCTATAGATCCTAGGAAAAAAAGAGCAGTTGTTGTGATTACAGTCTGCATGGCTAAAAAGACAGTGTATCTTCTAATGACACAATAACTTTACCACTTTTTTTTTTTTTTCCTAATACGTTCCAGCTGAAGGGCTTGAGTTTCACTGCTAGCAGCAACCACACAGAGGAACTCGTGGCATAATCACAGAACATAAAAGCCAATAACGGGGATTCAATTAGTGGTTTTCAAAGGCAGAAGAATTTTTCTGCCAAATATCAAATTGTTCCTGCAGATAAGGCACCCAGTGTGTGTCAAAACTGCCGATCTAAATTTTCATGTCCACATGTTGTTACAATTTGTTATGTCATCAGCAATGTCTATTCTGTACATGTCAGATATCAAAGGCGAGAGGCACAGGCGGGCTAAGGCTTACCTTCCACGTCGCCGCGTTGCGTCTGAAGTAAGCAAACATTCGCGTGAACCAGTTGTAGATTTCATTTAGTGTTAGCTGTTTTTCTGGAGATTCGAGGATGGCCTTGTGAAGCAAAGTGATCACAAGATCAGTTATGAGCACACCAGTACAGAATACACTCACAGTTTTACTTCACCAAATACAAAAAGGAAAGAAAGGAAGAGAGAAAGAAGGAAAGAAAGAATGAAAGGAAGAAAAGAAAGAAGAGATTTGGAGCAAAAAATCCAAAGGAGGGTTTTCATAATATGAACTAAGATTAATAGCTGTATTTAACAGTTCAATGGCAAAATTCAAAATGGAATTATCTAATTGTTTTGAGTTTTTATTTCTGTTTCCTTACAGAAATATTAATTTATTAGTCATTCATAAAGCAGAATCAAAGAGAAATGCAAAACATTTCACTAGCTGATTAAAGCTCAGTAATTATTTAGAGCTCAGATTAATTCTAGGGATCAGAGATTACTGTAGCTTGTGATAATTGACTTGCCATCTTTAAACAGGCTCATTTTCACTGTTGTGTGAAATGAATTTCCTAATAATCACATCGTATTGTAATACTTAATCAAAAGCAATTATGTTATATATTGCAGTTCTAAAAACCCTTATAGTAAAGGTTTGAGCATTTGAGCACGCTTACATACCAAAGGTTTGAAAATCTATTTAATCCAGAGTGTGCACACATATAGCGAGATATTTTTTTTCTAATCCAAATGCGTGTGTTTGGCTCAGCTTACCTGTCTAATTAAAGATGCATACGTGAATGGTGGTCTAACTTCTGCGTTCTTATAAAATTCTTGGTTCTGGGCAATATCTGCTAAATAAGAGCAGTTGTTCTGTTATCATCACAGCCTGCCACCGTGGGGCTGCAGGCAACAGCAAGCCGCCCCACCAAAGGGGCCGTGTCACCAGAACCCCTTTACCTGAAGAAATGGGGACGTTGTATTTATCCGAGTACCGCCTCCGGATGGGTCCAACGTTGTGCATGCTCGTGGTAGTGATGACTGACGGTCCCTGCGTGACGGGAGTGATGGGCGCAGTCGGGGTGGTGGGAGTATGAGGTAAGCTCTGCGGAGACGCCTCGGATGCAGTCTTGGAAAGCGTGACGCTCGATACCAGATTCAGCTGCGGAGGGAAGGACGACGATTTCGTTACAAACAGCATTTCTGGCTAATTAAGGGCTGCAGAGAAAATTCTCGATAACGGAGTCCTCCTCAGTTCAAAGCAGACAACACAGCCCGAGCGCTTGCTTCGGCACAAAGTGCTGTTGTAACATCTCCATTAGGAGTCATGAAAGGGAAATAAATACATACATTTCCGAGCAGATTTAAAAAAAGAGTAACGTAGCCTGCTGCCAGAACTACATACCATGGATTTTTATCTAAACCTTAAAACAAGATCTCACATAGTACGTAGTCATTTTAATATTTTATTTTTGTTCCATTGTTTCAGTCTAAACCCCACACATCTCTTATTTCCATGCTATCATTATGCATGACTTCTAATGACTCTTCTTAGATATTTCATTGAAGGCATCAGGCTTAAAATAAAAGGCAAGACTTTCCTAGGGAGGTACTAGGGAGAAACGCAATCTCTCTCTTCAGCATTTGGGCTTTTTTTTTCCCCCCCTCTGTTCATCCATTTTAAAACCAAAGCCAGGAGAAGGTTAACACTGGAATAATTTAATTAATCACACTGCATGAAATACTGCAAGCATTCAGCCCAGCAGAAGTGGCACCACTCTTTTTTTTCCTCCTAGGACAGAAGGCATCAGCGTTACCTGCACGAAGCCCAGCCCCGGACAAATGGCAGCTTGCCACAGTGGGCTGTAAAACACAACTGTCTCCAGGATTGTGTATCAAACCCAGACCCAACTCAAGTGTTTTAGATACACAACCCTATTTATGTAACCAGTGTCCACATTCCTCTCTGACCCTTTCTTTTTGCCCTACGATGTCCTTTGAAAGACGATGCTCCATCTCAATAGGTCACTCCTGCTGAAGTATTTTAAACAATCAATCTGATCTCTTAACGACAACATCAGAAAAGACGACTGAGGAAAGGGCTCTGACTACTTCCACGTTTCCTTCCCTTAGGCGGTTTTGCGAATAATATTGGTGAAATCCTGACCCCACTGAAGTTGGTAGCAAAATTCCTACTGAATTTTGTTCATGATTAAAATTCCTTTTTGCTGGACATTAAACCTTTTCAGAGGAAGGCAAGGCGCACTACTCAGCTATGCCCTCAAATATCTCATGTTTATCCATAAGGCACTGTATTAATTTTCTTCATATGAAAGTAACCAGATGAGAAAACTCCTATTAGCATCCTCATATGAGTTAATAGCCACAAATAACATTTCTTTATAAAAATAATGGGATTTATCCAAAACAAAGGTAGTGGAAAATAAAGGGCTCTAATATTACAGAAAGGATGCCAACACAAAAAGCCCACTGTCCCCAGAAAGGGCACAGATGAACAACAGATAAATTGTGATTGCTTTGCCCTCCCGACAGCGAGAGGGAGCAAGGCGAGGGAAGCCCCAGCCACCACCACTCGGCCGGTGCACCAGCAGCTCAAGCACTGCTCCAAGGAAGGGAGGTGGAGAGCTGCAGACCTGCCAACACCCATCCTTCTGTGCAGGTGCTTACAAATCGATGCTTCGCCTTCCAGTGGGAAATATTTAACACTTTGTGGCAAAGCCAGAGAGTGTGAACCCAGAGGGGGATTGTGAAAGGTGGTGAAACACGGGTATTGACCTCCCAGAGACTCCCGTGCCGGCGTACACCGCTAACCGCAGCCTGTCCATCGCTCTGCAGCACCGGGCACTGCTGCCACGTGCCGCCCGAGAAAGCCTGGTCCGTTTGTTGACTGGTGATTTAAGGACACTGATTAGGGACGTGTATATAGTAATGTCTCCCTGTTATCCATCTTTCCATCTATTACATATGATAAAAGGACCAGTGACGATAATAATAGTACAACTGACAGGTCGCACCATGAAATTAAATCTACTGTATTTTATCTCAGTTTCTAAATGGACATTTTAACAGTCCAATAACTGCGAGCAAATCTGCATCAATTTTAAGTGCCCATCTCTAGCACGGGCTCGGCAGCCGGGCCCTCCTGTTGGAAAGATCACTGCTCGTGCTTCATCATTACAGCTCCAACTACTCCATTTCAAAAGAGTCCCCTTCCTTTTTTAGTGTGTAAAAACTTAACATTTAATCTGTTTCTACTAGGGAACTGCAAGAAAGGATCCACAAAGGTCAGCGTTCCCTGCTTAAAGAATTTGAATTGAGTTAAATTTCTTTAGGCTTTTCAGCGTAGGTAGCAACTAGGAATAAACACAGAAGAGGACGAGCAAAGGGGGGGGCTTTAACAGGCTTGACAAATGACACTGCGATTCACACCCACTGCTGGGCTGCCACTAATAAGCTACAGAGGAAGCAGCCAATCTCAGCTAATTACCAGATAAAATTGTATTGTAAGGACTCTAATTAGGAGATGCTTATGGAGGTGATCTAATGATTAAACGCTGCATCCAAGTGACCCCACCATCAATGTGCAGTGGTGCAAGATGTCACCGGAATATTTTGTAGAAACAGTAATTTTATTTCAAGGAGGGGAGGCAGTAATATTTGTAATAATGGCTATGAGGTAAACTAATTAAAAGACAGTTCCTAAAGGAAGACTGTGGCTTTGAGCAGCTGTGGCCGTTCCAAAACAAAGTGCCAAATCTCAACAGAGGAGCTGCAGTCAAGTGGAAAATTTCTGCCTGACCTCTGCTCTCGCTATTAATTCGCAGGAAAACTAATGACACATATACATATTCCCACAAAATTGTTCTAATTGCTAATTTGCCAAAGGAGCCCAGTTTCCAAATTAAACATGACTGCAGTCTGTGAGGAAAGAGAGAACAAAAAGCTGGAACGCAGCGAGTCTGCTGTGTTTCACCTCCGACGACCATTTGCGAGCCTGAACCAACAAGTTAATGAAACACGACCTTGTCGATCGCTAGCGAAGTTTTTCCTTTTTCCGTGTTTTATTTGATGACACTCTCCTCTTCCAGCCAGGGTCCGATCCCTGCCGGTGCTGCTACCAAAACACAAGCTAGGGCAAGGGAGGAGAGGGCTGCACTCCCTCCACAGACCTTCACTGCTGCTTTCTTTGTTGCATCTATAGCGTAAAGACTGAAAAATAGGCTGTGAATTAGAGCAGAATAACAAATTATGAATGGTGTTGGTTTTGTTGCCATCTTGAATTATTAATATGAATGGTAAACTATTAAATCTTAATACTGGCGTCAATTAGAAACGTGAAAGTGGCTGTGGACAACTGTGCAGGGCAAAGATCAGGGAGGGACCAGGCTGGGAGGGTTTCTTTTCCTGATGGAAACTTGACACGATTTCTCCCTGTTTGCATTTTCTATTTAAAAACAAGTTACTATGATTAGAAAAGTTGTTCGTGTTGGTATTTTGTACATAGCCTGCTTCCCACATACAGTAATTTCTGGATGAGGTATCACTGCTGTCAGAGGGGAGGGAGCCTAAGTCACAGAGTCAGCACTTTAATGAGCAAGGACTCTTGCACTGCAGTAAGGCACAACGTGGGGCACTCTGCAATCATGCCGGAGAGTACAGCCCTTGTGCCAAAGAGTTAAATGTTTTTGTAATGTTTGTACTGGGGATGTGGGGAGGGAGGATTTCCTCCAGCCTTAAAAAAAAATAAAGTAATTTTAAAAAAAATCCCCAAAACAAGAAGAAGAAAAAAACCAACATAAAACCCGCCGAAGCCCACAACAGTTTTAGGTCCTAAAATTCTGCAAATTCAATCACTGAACCTTGTTGGGTGCTTTGTTCAGTCTTGGCTTTTGAGAACATTTCCTCATACTGTTTTAACTTAATCAAAAATGCCATAATTGTTGCAGCGTTCAACAACCTGCTTAGGATTTTATTATTAACCTTCCCTTTCAAGAAACAGTCATGTCTTCCTACTAAAGGTGAAGACTGAGTCATTTTCTTTTTTTTTTCTTTAGATATAAACAAGGCTGCGAGGTAACCCTCTCCTTCACCCCGTAAAATAGATTTCCAGTAAGTGGCTCTCCCACTAGGGCTAAGTTTAACTTCTTTCTGTGTAAACCTTTTACATGACAATAGTGGCTGCACATAAAAAAAAGCCCCTGAAACTCTTTTAAAAGCAAAAAAAGAAAAAAAAAATAATCTATTTCTAAGTGTCATGGTGGGGCCATACCCACTGCTGCAGGGCAGCAACTCCTCTGTGATGGATGCTACTGCTCAGGTCCCAACTGGAGCTCAGGATTTATCTGCACCGAGTTCCTGGGACTGAAACACTCTGGAGCAGAGACTCCTTTTCTTGACACTAAAGGTGGGAGAGAAAGCTAATGTTGGGCCTAAAACTTTTTGAATGCTGTGTCTTCCTCTCCCGTTTCAGCCTGGACACATTAGCGTATTAGATGCAGAGCCTGGCAGGCAGCAATCACTTAGCAGGTGTTGTTATTGGCAGGAATACTAAGGAAACCAAAGCTGAGGAGTGAGACTTAATGAAAACCAGTATATAAAAACAGCTTTTGTTGTGCTTGAGAATCTCTCTTTATTGCTGTGTATCGTTATTTTTTCAAACTATAAAGTACGGCTACAGCAGCTAAAATGCTCAGTCATTACCTCAACAGTTAAAAGACTATTTTTTTTAAATGCTTTGTTATTACAGTTGCTAAAAACAGTATTTCAAAACAATCATAACTGCTATGGTTAGGGTAAAAAAATACATTAAAGAAGGGATATCTAACAGTGCATTTTATTTAAAGTGCCAAAAGTTTCTTTAAAAGTCTTCTGTCTATTTTTAAAAGATGGCTATAGCACCCAGTATGCAGAATTACTTGTTGGTTGATGCTTTTTCCTTTTCCTTCCCTTCCTATGAACTTCAGCATAAATTAATCCAAAAAAAAGCAAGCACATTTCCATTTCAACCCATTATGCTGATCACTAACACCAATGAAAATAGCATGTAGGGGAAGGTACCTTAATAGCAAAACCAGAATGACAGTTCTTGAGAAATCGTTGTTCTGGTTTTTGTGTTGTGGGGTTTTTTTGGGGTTTTGTTTTGTTTTTTACCTTGAAAAAAATTCACCTTACAAAAATATGTCACGGTACATTCTTTCAGAGACAGTTTTGTTCTCACTTTATTCAGGCCCTTTAAGTCTCACCAAAACAACACATGTAGCAGCAATAGGAACAACTTTGTGTGTTCCAAGTGTTAAGTTGTGAGATACTTCCATTTCAAGTGCTGCACTGTTGGCCATTTTAATTATGAAGTCGGACATTTTTAAAGATGGTGCTGAGCACTGCTCCAGCTCCTGACGTGCTCTCCCTCTCCAGCCACCCTCCTGTCTGTCCAGCAGCTCCCCGGGAGCAGCGGAAGACCCGCCCTTTGCAGTGCACCAGACAGCAACAGCAGCTGCCCCGCGTACGTACCTCTCTGCCAATGATCTAGGCCATCCACCACTCCAATACCCAAGAACTGCTTAAATCTCAGTGGCATTAATAGGACTGCAGAGCTTTACTGAACAGATGTCTTGGTGGGCTGGTGTAGTGAAATGCACAGGCCACTCCACCTCCCTTCCCAAGGTCAAAATTACTTCAGGAGCTAAAGCCACCCAAAGGTGGGGATATGATGGATGGATGTGGCTAGACTGGACAAGTAACCCCTCCCAAAGCTGGGCGAGTTTTGAACTGATGCACAACCCCCAAGAACCTGGCTGTGGTTCAACTGGTCCGACCTGCTCCAACCCCGCCCGCTCAGCTACTGCCTGAAGCCCAAAAGGCAAAGACGGTACCAATGGTCAGTGTGGATTACAAATGGCACGTGGTTAAACACAGATGGCTCAGTCACCAATTTTACCTGCTAGTAACTAAATAGTTTAAAAACAAGCATTAAGATCCTTTAAGCAGAATAAAAACATTTTCTCAGTCATGAAAAGGATGTAATTTCAAATCCCAATTCACTGCTATGTTTGGATTCGCAGCTGCTCTTTCCTTTAAAATCACCGATGTACCGTAATATATTAATTCTAACATACACCTTGCATTAGTTATGTTGGCAAAAAAAAAATTAATTACTGGATGTAAAGAATACTTTGCACTGCAATAATGGTCATCAGATCTTTTTACCAAAGTCCTATCCCACTGAGTTAAAAGGACTAGGGTCTAGCACAGTCTATGCAGTGCCTGTGTATTTTTTTCACTAGGAAAGCACAATTTATGCAAAACACTATACTTCTACATTTTATAATTAATTTTCAAATGCTTCACCTATACATATTTTAATAATTTCTGATTTATCAGATGGTATCTATAATAAATTTTTCTATATTTCAATAAATGAAAAGAAGGCAGTTTCAATCCAACAACAGAGTGCCACACAATATAGGCCTGTCAGGCACCAATTTTTACTTCTAACATGTAAGTTAAAGGATAAGGAATTTATAATGCTGCCTGTGAACGAAACCACTTTTCATACACAAATGTGATCTTTTTTTTTCCAAAGGGTAATACAACAGTACATTTACATAAACTAATCCAAACAATCTATGTATTTGACAATGGCAAACCTCACACAGACTGCCTATTGTTGGTTTACATCTTGGAGTTCTTTATGTTGGCTTGTAACACTGCTCTAGCTGTCAAAGGTTTGACTTGGACTCTAAATAAATGGTTATAGAAGTGCTGTGCAGCGATATTGGACTTCTTTGCAAAAGAAAACCTGCTGTGTATGAATTCAAAAGCTATTAATTTTTCAGTCAAAAATATTCATGCCTATTTCTTTTAATAAAGAAACACTGTGCTGAGCAACTGAGAGATAATGTTGACTAGTGGTACAGAATTTTCAATAGAGCAGTTAAAAATAAATTTAGTAGGAGGTCCCCAACAAAGCTATAATTTTCCAGAATGTAAAACATTTTTAATACTAATCAAGACAGCCCTTTTCCCCCTGCGTTCACTTTTTTTTTTCTTTCCGCTGCTTTTCCCTGTTTATTAGCTGTTAACACTAATCTTCATGGCGACACCGCCTGGTATCTCCATAGCCTACAACACCCGTAAAAGCTTCCTGCCCTCCGCGGCTGAGCATCGATCACGAGCTGCCTTGCCAAACGCTGCTTGCCTTCTTATGATTTCCTCCCTTTAGTTTTTAATCCTTCCTCCTGAGGGGCACCGCTGTTATGAAAGGCCTCAAGGCAGAGTGCTTTGAGACTCCCAGATTATTCCGCTGTTTTAATTTTTAATCCAGTAAGAGCTATAGAAACCAAACCTCCTCCCCATTCTGTTGGGTCTACATACTTTGCCAACAATGCGCTGAAGCATTTGCATTCAGGCTGAGATGGATGCGAGGAACTAGAAGAATGGTATTTTTATAGATACTGTAAGTAGTTTCTACTCTAGAGGACTGGTATCCACTGGATCAGGCAATTTTCGGCATCTCAACAGCTTAAATGGAAGGGTTTATACCTACCACTCAACTCTCTCCAAGAAGGCACCGAAATTTCCCGTTGACTTTGACATCTGCTCCAGTGTTGCTGAATAGCCTGCAATTTTCTGTCTAGTAGCCTCCCTATGCACTTCTGCAGCCATTTATTTCCAACTACATGGAAACTGAGAAATCCTTTTCTAGTAAAAATGTGTGCGCGAAGTGTTTAATGATTTTATGTTCTCTATCTCTGTAATGTGTTCTGTTTCAGACATTAATTTTGTCTACCAACTGCATCTTGGCAGGCTACCATATTTGCTGGGTTAATAGTCTGACTCCTTTTTATTTCTATCACCATAAATCACACATATATGGGTGTGTGTTTGCTTTATTTATAGAAAAAAAATCAGTCAAAACAGATAAACCAATACTTTGTCATTATGCTGCATCATTGCATATTGATTAAAATTGCTAGTACTAACTATAGATTGTCAACGCTCAATTAATTTTCACACAATGACTCAAAGCAAAATCAAATAAAGCCAGTGTACCTTTAAATCTTACAAATCTTAAAATCAAGAAGCAAAGCACTCTCTCCATTTTGAATAATCATTGGAAGCTCCGAGGAACATTTTCAGTGTTAAGAGGTTGGGAGAAAACAACAGCTGAAGAAGAGTCATTTTGGTTAGGGAACGAGATGGGGGATTTGCCTGAGTTTGGGGCTACCCAGGAGTTGCCTTGGGCTGCAAAGCCACTTGCTTCCCCCACAGCCCCCTTTTTAAAGGGCAATCTGGGGCAGAGAAGGTTTCCCTTCTCAGTTTCAACAGTATAAAACCTGATACTGGTAACCGCGATTATCATCAAAACGTGCAGCTAGGGTCTCTTCTACTATAAATGTCTGTCAGACAGGGAGAAAGCAAAATAAATATACTAAATATAATTTAATTACATCTCCTTCCTAACACTTCCTAAGATTTCACACAAGTTACACTGATGCAAAGCGACTTTCAGGCTAGTATGTGAGGCCAGAAAAAGGCCTAATGCATCAGCTTTAGAGCAAAACTGCTTTCAAACTCCCTGAAGAGAGGGGGACGATGAAGCCCCGGTGCCCGTGGTGGTGCCTCCTGCAAAGCGTCACTTTGCATTTCCTCACCACGACCGGCTCCGAAGTGGGCCATGCTTTGCATCACGCGCTCCGGTGGGTTACAGGAAAGAGAGGTCTGTTGTGAGGTTTTGTTTGCTCTCGGCACAGTTGGGTACTTACGGGCTGAGGGGTGGCTTTTGGTTCAGTTGACTTCACATGCAGGTGTGTCATCATGGCTTGCAGGCGCTCTTTATCTTTTGCAAGCTGAAAGGGGAAAAAAAAAAATCCTGTTACTCATACAAATAAAACCCAGCCACTGCTTATTCCTAATTAAACAGCTGGCACCGAGGCATGAGACAGAAGAGTTTTATTGCTGAGTAGTTTGGAAATTGTATATGGTCTATTCGTGAGGTAAAGCTAACGCGTGGTGCTGGGTGTCACTATTTCCCAAAGCAAAATGCATTAGCCCTCGAGTGAGAAGAGCTAGACCTGCCGGCACCAAGAGCTTCACTCTAGCCCTGACAGCTAAAAGACAACAGTGAATCATGTTTATTAACCAGCCCCACTCCAGCTTAGGAGGCATAGCAGAAAGCGAGCGAGGCAGCGGCTCCGAGATACATCTGCCTCCTTTCAGACCAGAAAACAAGCGGCACAAATGGACCGTGGCTTTTACGTCACGTACAGGCTTTGCGGCATATGCAGCAAGTGCGGAGACAGTGGTGGTTAAACCACACGAGGCACCTCCACGGGGCATGGTGGGTGGCCTCGGCACTAGAAAACGCCCTGCTTTTCCTTGAGGTGGCACAGCCCCTTGGTGGGTCACCTTGGGCTGCCAGGCTGGGAACCTGCACAGGAGAACCCGAGCGTGGGGCAGGAGCAGCAGTGTGAGTTGACAGCATCCTTTTGGTGTACACCTGAGGGCAGCAGGAACTGCCCCAGAGCACTCACTGAAGAGCACCCAACGCCACAGGACCAACGCTTTCACCCTTTCTCATCGGTCACATCATGCCCAAGAGTTCGGGCAAAGCTCCTGTTCTGGATGTCTCTTACATTTTTTGGTTGAGATCTGCACCAAGCCACAGCTGGTGTCTCGGGATCACACCATACACATCCTTGGCCAGGATGGCTTCCCAATGCATTTAGAAGGTACAGGCCAGACACTAAATCTCATTATTTTTGGAAACAAGAAGTTTTTTGTATGTGTGATTAGGACGTTTTCCAGCTGCTCTTCAAAAAAAAATAAAGTGGAAAGATAGTAAGAAACAATGCTAATGAAAAAGGGGTGTTATTAACCTACACGTCCAACGTAAAGGCTCCTGTTTCTAGCAGGGCTTGGATCAGGTTCTTACAAATGACAATTTTTGCAGGGCTGAGTTTTTGCTTTAGACAAGCCAGATTCCTGGTGCCAAGAGGAGAACTGTTCTTGCATTCCAGCAAAACTTTAAACAACCTGCCCACCTTATCACCATCATCTGTTTGTAGCAGTAAAGTTGGCCTAAAAGGAGACTTAGTCATAAATCGCCATTCATAACCTTACAGTCAAGGTTGTCTTGCTCTTCGCAAGGCGAGGGGTTTCTGACCATGCCAGAAAGGCGTCATGATGGGATAAAACTTGGCACACGGGTTTCCAAGACAGGAATTAAATAAAGGAAAAAATGGCGTCACCACTGTGGGCTCTGGAAGTGCAAAAGCAAAATCACTGGGCTTTTCAAACGGCTGCTCTTTTCTTAGTCAAAAACCTCAATGGCAGGAGAGAAAACCTGACACCTACAGCAGATCTCCTGCAATCTCATCACCAGATCTGCGCTGGACTTCACAGAAGAGCCAAAGGGCAGCAATGGGCTCTTATCGTAGCGCTGCAGCAGAAACTTCTCCCTCAGAGAGTCCTCTGAGGACCTCTTCAGAGAAAGGAGAGCTCTCACCCTTTCAGCTGCCGTGCTTCACACAAAACAAATTAAAACCGAGAAATAGTTGTATTCTCAGTGCAGCTCTGTAGTGCAATCTCTCATTCGTAGCAGTCACTGGGCACACGGGCTGCTTGGCGGGGTCATCCGTGCATTAAATTTTGGGCTGCAGGCTACTGCAGAAGAACAACATCTTCTAGCCAAAATAAATAAAAGGCAGGCACCTGAGAGCTTCCTGCCCGCACCAGCGCGGCAGAGGAGGGAAAGGCACCCGGGCAGCACGGGGCACACCCTGCAGTGCTTCCTCTGGGCCCCCTCGGCGGAACGGAGCGATGCACCTCCCTCCAAACGGCCGGGGTCCTTGTTTGTAGTGCTTTCACTCATCATCTTAGCAATGCTTTTAACGCCGTTTCTGGTGGATGGAGGTTATTAAAGATCCTCTCGACATTTCAGGCAGACACACGCTAGCATTTTGTCATAGTCTAGGAATTCAAACACTCACCCAGTTAGGCAGGAGTTTAAATTATGAAAAATAGAGGTCTCTCAGTTTCAAAGCACTGAAGAGAAGTAAAAAAATCTGAAGAATTTCTTTAAACTGTTTTTCCCTTAGGTCAGGAAGCAATAGTGATATAAAACTAGAATGTCACTAGTAGCCCCTCTGGTCAGCAGGGTCATACCAAAGAAGCCATGAGGGCTTGTTCGGCCACTGATGGGAGCAAATTCTCACTGGTGGCACTCACTGGAGTGCAGATGGTCCAGAAATGGGGATTACTAGTAGACATCAGGAAAATGTTCTTGATCTACTGATTGTGTTCTTGGGCAGGGACTGTTTTGCCATGTATGAAAGGATCTGCTCTGTACAGGGCGTCTGAGGACTATAATAAATACAGCCCCATCTGAAGCCTCATTCTTTTCCCCGTATCCATTTGGAAAGCTCTGCATGGTGGGAGTTTTCAGATGGTCACCCAGTTCTGGATGATAAGGCTGATTTTGTGAGGTTTCCCTCCCCTCTGTGGGGTACAACTACGATGTAGGTGCCTAACTGTGGTTCAACAGAAAACACATCCAGAGCAAGGTACATACTTTGCAAACTTGGACACCAAGACACATGCCTTGCCCCAGAGAGGTTAAATCCTAAAACTACACAGGTAGGAAAGGCAGGAGAGGGAAGGCACAGGAAGCACAAGCCAGAAAGGGCTGAAGGCTGGGGGGACAGCAGGGGAGTCTGGCAACCAAGGAGCAAGAGAGGAGGCATTAGACGCAGATGATGGAAAAATTGCAGAGGAGGAAAAACAGATGGAAAATAATGGCAAGGAGCAGGTATATGAAAATGGAAACCCAGCAAGGGCATTCAACAGGAGCAACGTGGCCACATCAACAGGAAGGAGAGATCACTTCAGCAGCAGGATTTTGGACAGACCAAGGACAAAGGAGAAGGAAGCCAGTCATGGGCAATGCAAGAGACAACCAGGACAGAGCCTCTTCCCTCCCGTTACATGCCTGGCTAGGCTGTGCATTAGAATGGTTTAGGATCCACTTCTCAAGAGTGTCAACGGATGCTTTAGGAAAACAGGCCCAAGCAGTGTTTTCACTACACTGAAAATGGCCAGCTGTCTTCATTTTCTCCCATTAGGAGATAACTTTTAAAAACTTATCATAGCCTTGTTACTGCCCTGAAATGTTTTTCCACTCAAAGGTGGTGCTGCAAAATGGATATCCTATTCCAGCTAAGAACTAGCTAAGGATAGGGATATGTTCCTGTGCTTGTGTTTTACCCAGCAGCCCAATTCTCACTATTTATAATGGCAACAAACGATCATGTCAAGATGGTTTAAACAAAGTGAAATATGAGAAGACTTCTACCTTGTCTGTGATATTTTAAGTATGTTTGTGATGGAAATGCTGCGATCAAAGCTTTGAGATACTTTGCAAAGGGGCATTTGCAATCAAACACAAAACAGATCTGACTTGGTTTTTTTTTTTAAAAAAAGTTCATTTAGAAATTGTTTTCTTTAAAGACTTATCCCTGTCTACAACACTGATAAAACTATTGTGCGTAAAATAAATAAGAGCATAAAATAAAAAACAAAGGCTTGCATTTGGGGCCATCACACTCAAAACCTGAAGTGCTTCCCTCAAGTGGAATGAATTTGTTAAATTCTACTTCTGTCTTGATGTGGCTGTACATGCATGAAATGGTGTGGCATTTAGATCTTGCCACGGTGTTGGACCCTGAATAGCACGTGATACTTCACAGCTCCACTGGAAGGCAATGCTTCTCGCCAGTGCTGAGCACCATGGGGCAAGGGGGAAAGGCTATGGGTCCCTCTTCTACCTAGCTCACAAAACTCAAGACTGTCGGCCACAGGGCTTGTTGCTGCCACTCTGTTGGTAACTGCTCCATCGTGGGAGCATCAGGTCAGCGGTCTTAGTCCAACTGCTCCTGCTACAAGCTGGGTGCTGCAGATCATGTCACTGAAAACCCTGCTATTGGGCCAGACTTTTGTTTTATTATGGTTCTCTGCAAAAACAGGCCGCAGCCAGATAAACTAGGTACTGGAGAACAAATCCTCATAGATATTTAGGCAGTTGGGGTTTCTTTAAGTATCAGAGAACTGATACACAGGATGAAAGCAGAGAGGGAAGAAGGGAGTTACAGGTACATGTCAAAGCAGGACCACCCCTCCTCCTCCACCTACCCTTGCTGGCCAGTGCATAGATGGTCTCACTCTTGTTATCAGCATCTCTGTCTAAATTAAGCCTCCAGTTCATCCTATCTACTGTGCTAGTATGATTGTTAAAAACAAATCCAGAGCTTTTTGGCCTCACACCACTTTGAAATGATGTTCTTCTCTTGGGGACCTTATGCTGCCTTGCCATGCAACGACTCGAAGCTAAGAGGTATTCCCCAGCACTACACGGGTGTGAAGCTGTAACTGTTAGTCACTTCTAACAATTAGTAGAATGTACCGCTGATAAATCTTTCAAAAATACTGTCAAGGGCTTATGGAAAGGTGCTAACCAAGTATCATCTCTGTCCTGTCCAACTGTTAACACAGGGCATCCTCCTGTAGTTCCAGGCACAGCCATTCCCGGTGAGGAGGAGAGAAGGATTAATGCTTTTCAAGCTGACTGTAACTGAAGAATCTAGATTTACCTTCAGCCTGAATATTACTGCATCTTGGTAAAAGATTATCTCATATCTCAGTTTACCAGGAAGACTGCAGATATTTTTTTTTTCCCTAATTCCCAAGAAACTTATTAAAATAACAGACCATTTCTCATAACATTTTCTGCAAGACTCTGATATTTTATGACTGGTAGTTTGATTTTTATAAAACTTGTATTAAAATAGTTTATATTGCTTCAGCTAATAGTGAAAGAGTGTCATGACCAGCGTGTTCCTCAAAGTAAAATTTAGGAAATATCTATGAAAGAAAAAGGGTAATTTGTAAGATAAGAAGATAAAAGGCATTTTTTTAAATGCTTATCTTGAAAAGTAACAACAAGAAGTTTAAGTGTGTTTTTGCTGATTTTTCTCTCCAACTATTTGAAGCTATAAATGACTTAACTCAGTAAAATTCCAAATGTAATTATCTTCTGTACTTAGCCCAAGGCTTTCCATATATCTCTACACTGCTGTCTTGCATACAAAATAGGTTTTTCAATAGCTGGTAACTATATAATGTACAACATTGTTTTAATTTCCCTTTCTTTGCTAACCTCTTGCCTACACACAGACACACTGTCAAGGCCGCCCAGCCAGAGCAGCAAGGTGCAGGAAGACAGAAAGGACTCAAAAGCATTCGGAAAGGCAGTTACACAAACAGGTCATACCTTTGCATCGCATTCAATATATTCCAATTTACCCCTTTTTGGCACTTTTAAAAAAATTATTTGCTACAAATGGCAAAAAATAATAGTAATAATAATAATAATAATACATGGAGAGTATTAGTATATGAGAGACCACCAAACAAGCCAGGTCATGCAGCGTTTTGAAATAAACATCAACCATTTCCCCCATGTATCAACAACTCTAAATGAAGAGGACCATGTTCCGCTCGCCCCCCTCCGCCCCCCCGGTGAGTATAAAAAGCATTAGATACATACTGATGGATTTTCCAATCAGTCAGCCTGTTTAAGTTTCCTATTTCTTTTCAAGTTACGGTTTAGAAAAGAGGAAATGAAGCTGCAGTTTCTTTTGACGGTTTTTAAAACTACTACAAGAAGGTTGTGAAAGCTGATTTTCAATCATAGGGGGAAAAGCAGAACTCATTTTTTATTGCTGTCGAGAATTGGATTTGATTAATA